>NW_028261389.1:65286118-65436618 GCF_051295495.1 Thamnophis sirtalis
GGGGTGTTGTATTTTAAGGTATTATGATTGTACATGTATACTGCTATATTTTCTTTTTTATGTATATTGAAATGGAATTATAAATATCATCAACACAAAAGGGAGTTTGCTCAGAAGCTGAAATACACCAAGTGAATTAGAGGAAGAGTGGGAAGCAGAGGAGAGAAGAAAGATAGGAAGAGAGGGACAGGAGAGAGGGTGAGGGGGGAAGATGAGGTGTATAAGGAGGAGTGGTAAGGGGAAAGAGGAGAAGGAGAAAGGAAGGGGAAGTAGAGTAGAAAATGATGGAGGGAAGAAAGGATGTAGAAAGGGGGAGGAGAGAGGGGGAAGAAAGTGTCGGATAAGGTATAAATATGGTGTATGGAGAGCAGAAGAGCCAATAACTGGGGTTTTTTCCCTTTGGTAGTTGATGGTAAGATGAATTGATGTAATTACTTAATAATACAACATGACATTGACTATGTAATAGTATACATGTGATTATATGCTATGAAAAAGGAAAATAAAAAAAATTCTACGTAAAAATATGTATACTATTCTACAACACACATTTTTTTTTCTGGAAAGGAAAAAGAAATATGACAAATGAAACTGTTAAACATGGACATTACAGGGACAAATTACATATGTGTATGTTTGTGTGTTTGTGGATTTGATGCAGGTGTGTTTAGAATAGGGAATCATAAGGTAGAGATGGCCATCACAACTGTGCAGGTGAAGTCCTGCTCCTTTGATCTTGTGATGATATCATATAGAATAACAGAGTTGGAAGAGGTCTTCTAGTCCAACCCCCCTGCTTAGGCAGGAAACCCTACACCCCATTCAGACAAATGATTATCCAACATCCTCTTTAAAACTTCCAGTGTTGGAGCATTCACAACTTCTGGAGGCAAGTTGTTCCACTGACTAATTGTTCTAACTGTCAGGAAATTTCTCCTTGTTTCTAAGTTGCTTCTCTCCTTGATTAATTTCCACCCATTGCTTCTTGTTCTACCCTCAGATGCTTTGGAGAATAGCTTGACTCCCTCTTCTTTGTGGCAACCCCTGAGATATTGGAACACTGCTATCATGTCTCTCCTAGTCCTTCTTTTCATTAAACTAGACATACCCAGTTCCTGCAACCGTTCTTCATATGTTTTAGCCTCCAGTCCCCTAATCATCTGTGCTGCTCTTCTATGCATTCTTTCTTAGAGTCCCAACATCTTTTTTACATCATGGCTGAATGCAGTATTCCAAGTGTGCCCTTACCAAGGCATTATAAAGTGGTATTAACACTTCATGTGATCTTGTTTCTATCCCTCTGTTTATGCAGCATAGAATTGTGTTGGCTTTCTTGGCAGCTGCTGCACAACTGCCACATATCAGATGCATGTAGAACAAGGTGGGATTTCAAGCAGCAGTCATGGCTTTGCTGCCTCCTCAGATGCCCCATTCAAAAACAGCTGCACTTGTTTGACCAGTGAAACCAAATTTGCCAATGTGATATCTGCTGTTCATATTATCATGAACAGACCAAACTGCATTATTTGACATTTCTTCCTTCTGTGGTGATCACTTTACAGATATTATGTGAAGTAAAGAGATAAACAAAGGAACTGCCAAATATTCACTTCTGTCAGGTTTAATATTCTGGATATACAAGCAACTATCAATCAGACTGCAATACAGAGATTTTTAAATCATCCTTTGAGGATCTTTATAAGCAACTCAAATAAACATGTGCTCTCATTCAAATAAACAGTCCGTATTTTAATAAATATGTATTTCTGTTTCTTGAGGGAGATGTTTAAATAAATGAAACATTAAAATAAGCACAACTTAAAATAAAAAAACAATTTTTTTTAAGTTAAGCAGTTTAAAATTCAGAGTATAAAATAGTCCATCATTTTTAAGCCTTTTTAAACCTTAAGCATTTTAAGCCTACAATCAAAAGGTATCTTTCTGTTAGTTGAAAGATGACCATCATTTGTAGCTATTTCTTTTAAGAAAAAGATCTATGTTTGTCTTCTATCATATCTATCTATCTATCTATCTATCTATCTATCTATCTATCTATCTATCTATCTATCTATCTATCTATCCTATCTATCTATCTATCTATCTATCTATCTATCTATCTATCTATCTATCTATCTATCTATCTATCTATCTATCATCTATCATCTCTTTCTTATCTATCTATCTATCTATCTATCTATCTATCTATCTATCATCTATCATCTATCATCTATCTATCATCTCTCTCTTATCTATCTATCTATCTATCTATCTATTTCTCATCTATCTATCTATCTATCTATCTATCTATCATCTCTCTCCTATCTATCTATCTATCTATCTATCTATCTATCTATCTATCTATCTATCTATCTATCTATCATCGGTATATCTTTCTATCTCTACCTACTTGGGTCAAGACTTCAGAAAAGCTCTCAAATATTGTAGCTTTAAAATACAAGTTATAGACATTTGCTAAGCTATACATTTTTCTCCTGAAGTAGCAAACAGTGAAAACTAAATGGACCAAGTCACACAAAAGTCATGCCTTAGTGTCATTGTACCCATACATTTCAAGACTGTACTTCTTCGAGTAGATACACACACTAATCCCCATTAGGATCATTAGTTTAATTCATTTTGCGGTTTTACTACCTTGCCACTGTTTTTAAATGAGACACTTGTCCTTTGTGACTCGTTCTGCTACTGCCACTGATTTCCAAATGGAGATTGTAGCTTTCAGTAATTACAATTTAAAGAATGTTTTAAGAAATAGAATGTCACTGATTGATCATGTCATGGATGAAAAGAATTATGATATGACAGAATTCCATCTGGCTTTATGGAAAAGCAAAAGAACCGACTTCATTTTATAACAGATGTGTGGCAACATGAAGACATTAGAAGCCCTTCAAAATCTCCTAGTACGTCAAGAAAATGCTGGAGACATCCAAAAACTTAAGAAGACAGGTAGAACCCTCCTGTCAAAGTCCTAGCACTTTATGTACATGTTGCATGTATAAAGGTAAAGGTTCCCCTCGCACATATGTAGTCATTCCTGAATCTAGGGGGAGGTGCATATCTCCATTTCAAAGCCAATGACCCAGCGCTGTCCGAAGACGGCTCCATGGTCATGTGGCCAGCATGACTGAATACTGAAGGTGCACAGAACGCTGTCACCTTCCAACCAAAGTGGTCCCTATTTTTCTACTTGCATTTTTACATGCTTTTGAACCACTAGATTGGCAGAATCTGGGACAAGTAATGGGAGCTCACTACATTACGTGGCACTAGGGATTTGAACCGCCGAACTGCTGATCATTCTGATCGACAAGCTCAATGTCTTAGCCACTGAGCCACTGTGTCCCTGTGAGGGATGCATATATACCTGGTCTAATTGTAAATATATATGAAAGTGTCAACAGCTAATGAAAGTTGCTTAATATGACAGATAAATTTAAAAGAACACCTGGGGTCATGCATCTCTACAAATTGTTCACATCAAAAGGATTCATTTATTTAAGTATTCATTTTCATTGCTTGAACACAAAAAAATTCTCTATTTTAATTATTTGGATGAAGCACAACATATATTTTAAGGTAATAGTTTAAATAGGGTGTTATTGGTTTTGGTTTTGAAGGAATTTATGATGTAAAACATTACTGTGAATACCAAATGATTCTGCTTATTATGATAAAAGGTGCTAAAGGGCATTTACTGGAGCAAGAATAATCATAATGAAATTAAATATACCCTGAATGAATAACATTGGGATTTGATTTTGACAGGTTAATTCTGCAATCTATTTCCCAGATAGTAAGTTCCAATAAACATATTGAAACATCCCATAGAATTGGAGTGTTACTTGTCCCAGCTTCTGCCAATCTAGCAGTTCGAAAGCATGTAAAAATGCAAGTAGAAAAATAAGGACTACTTTGGTGGGAAGGTAACAGCATTCCATACACCTTTGGCATTTAGTCATGCCGGCCACATGACCACAGAGATGTCTTCGAACAGTGCTGGCTTTTTGGCTTTGAAACTGAGATGAGAATCGCCCCCAGTGGTGGGTTTCAAAAAATTTTGGAACCTCTTCTGTAGGTGTGGCCTGCTTTCCGGGTCCACTGTTGGAACCTCTTCTAACCAGTTCGATAGATTTGACGAACAGGGTTCTACCGAATAGGTGCGAACTGGTAGGAACCCACCTCTGACCGCCCCCTAGAGTTGGGCATGACTACCACACATATGTGCAAGGGGAATCTTTACCTTTACCTTTAAGTTAAAAACCCACATTGATTTTCATTAATAAATATTTTCAGGCTTAAGTTAGAATTATGATAAGCAACCTGTTGTTGTTCAATAATATCAGCCTACACAATAGTTTCTTGTTAAAGTCTTGTATTGTCCCTCTTCTGATATTAATGCCTCTTTCAACTCTCTGGTGTGTTTCTTTCCTATAGGATAAAGTTCATCATATTTTGTAAATGTTGTAAAATTTTTATCCTCAAAACCTTTATAATATGGGTCTGATAACCATCTAGCCTAGGCCTCTTTCCAGTGGTGGGTTCCTACCGGTTTAGACCAGTTCAGCCAAACCGCTAGTAGCTTGGTGGCCTGGATCGCTGGAACCAACAGTGACCCAGACCTGCTACGCCCCCAAACCAGTTCTCCTGGCGGCGCCTATGGCACCACCATCTTGTTTTTTTGTTTCTGCACATGCAAAGAGCAATTTTAGTTGTAATGCACATGCATGTGTGCGCTGTGCATCCCTGAGCGAACCAGCAGTAGTCTCTAACGGACCCACACCTGCCTCTTTCCTAATGAATCTGTTTTTATAACTTCAGTGACTTCCTTTATGGTTGTAAGCCTACTACTAATACATTCCTTTATAAATTATGTTTCTTTAGGTGTTCATTTATTTTATCTACAGAAATGTCACTTGGAATAATATTGATCAAATGCTTTTAGTACGACTGCATTGTCCATTAATATCATATCTCCTGTATTATCCATTTTTACATAATTTGTATGCTACCACTTCTCTATATTTGCAAAATCAAAATCTACATAATTCATTTTTATTTCCATTTTTCTTACCATTAACATAAATAATTTTCAATGTAAAAACTTATACATATATTTAAAGGTTTTACAGTATCAGACACTATGGAAATGAGTAACAAAATGACTGGAGAAGCAAAAAGTCACAAACTCACTGAATTTTAAAGGTTTGGAAATATTATTATGTTAGCTTACATGCAAGAACTCTTTCTTTGAAAATTAATCCTCAATATCTTAAATTGCTTTAGCTGAAATTATATCATACATTTTTAATTATCTAATTAATTTTCTAAAGGTCACCAAAATGCATTTTCACTAGAAAATACATTTTATTTTATATCAGAAAGTTTATGGAATTTTTTTTTAAAAAAGAATAACTTTTGAGTATTTAAAAACCAGTAATAATTATTTATCTACAACATGGTTTTTATTTTATTAACAGAAAGAAGAAATAACAATATCAAAGCTATGAAAAATATGGTGAAGAATCTGAACACTGTTGCTTTGGGAAGTTAATAAGGTTTTAAAATATATATCAAGGAGTAAAACCAAAACCAAGCAACCAAAATGTTATTTATGTATTTATTTGAAATGTATCCTTTCTTCTCATCAGGAAACCTCTCCAAATTTTCCTCACCATAAGAACCCCAAGGGGTAGACTTGGACTGACTTAATATGATTGAATCAAAGACACTCAATGAACTTCTATGGCTGAGTATGAATTAGAGTCAGTGGTGGGATTCAAATAATTTAAAAGCCAGTTATCTACCCTAAGGAATGGCTGGGTGGGTGTGGCCATAATCAGGGGTGAGACAGGCCTCCTGCAACCCCCTGGGAGCAAAAATGGCCCACAAGGGGGACATGCCCCCCACATGCCATTTTGGGCCTAGTAGGCCACCCTGCAGCTTCCTGGAAGCAAAAATAGGCCATAGGGGAACTCCTGGAAGGGGTGGAGCAGGAAAGGGCATGGCCAGCCAGCAATTTCATAACCAGTTCACCCAACCAGCCTGAACTGGATGAATCCCACCACTAACTAAGTTGTGTTCTTTCTCCTTCTAATCCATCTTCGTGTTTTTTCTCTCTCTCAAATCAATCCATCATAGAGGGCTGTTGGAAGGGTAACATCAGGGGTAAAGCAGGGGTTCCATTTCTAGAAGAAATATATCAGTCAGTTAACCAACATTTCCCATCAAGTTCTCAATTATTATTCAATTCATTGGACAATAATTTCTTTAATATGTGAAATAAAGTTATATCTTTTCAATGTTCCACTTGGCCAGTGTGAGGCCATAGACATTGCAAAAGTAAGTAAGCAAGTAACTAAATAAATATGGATGTTTTAATATGTGGTTCATCACTTCTTATTTTTAATTGTTGAATGTGTGAGACATTTGCAGACTTCCTTAGCTGGAACCCAGTTCTCAGTTTGTGAAATTCTTATCCTTGTTTTAATGTAAACATTGAAAATGATTCTTTTTCTTCTAGATTGATATGAAATATCATTTGATTTATGGATGCTCTGTCTGAAGATAAAAGTCATTTGCTTGAGAATAGAGAGTCCCCTTTTCCACTTTTCCAATTTATATCTCTTTATTTCCTAGAATACTTACTGTTCTACTTAATCCATAGAAAGGGATTAATCTTTATTCTGCATTATAAAGTAATTTTGTCAGCCCATTCCTCTGTCTGATCCCTTTTTTCCCCTGTCTGTTCATAGCAAAGTTGAGAGCAGAGAATTCTGTCAGATGGAATTAGGCAGATAGTCTTTAATCCCTCTTAAAATACACAAATTTGTGCAGTTCCCAAGTTGAATGTTTTGTGCCCATGTGGATAATCTAATTTAAACAAAAAGAACCAAAGAAAAAAGCATGAGAATGAAAAAAAAAAACACAACTTTGGGAAATTAGTTAGAAATATGTGGGAATAAGCACAATATTCCTCATCTGCATGCATAATGACATAATACAACATTACTAAAGATGCATTTTGAGAAGCAAGATGAGGTTCTATCAGTCTAATTCCACCAGCATGGGCATTAGCACCTGTAGGCAACACAAGAGGGATGAAAATAATGAAACACACATTGTAACATTCCAACACAAACTCTGTCCCTTTTTACTTGTGTCACAATGTCTTGTGAAACCATTTAAGCAGCAAAACTTGCACTGTGACATCAACATGCACATCACATCACCATAATAAAATTATGACTTGCTGCAGGCATCTTGAATGGAAGTATTCTATCTTAAGACAAAATCTGTTTCATTCATTCCAGAAGTGTCCAATTTTGATTCTGCAAGCATTTTTAAATTCTCTACATTGTTATGTGTTTGATTGCTGCCTGCAAGAATAATTTCACTATTGAATATTTAATTTAAATGCTCCAAGAATAGCCAGTCCCCATCAAAAGACTATCTCCATGCCAGGTAAATGTGATCAATCTTATACTGCATTCTAACTCTAATGTTATTTGTGTACATCTTTACCTTATTGTCTTACTTGAGAATTACTTAAATCATTCAACATGACAAGTTCTATTGCTTAGCCATATGGAAAAGTAGTTCATTACTCCACTGAAAATTGGTGTTGCATTCATGAAGTAATGTTTACACCTGAATGGGAACCTATGTCTCATTTGTAACTGGTTATCTGACACAGTCCCCCATCATGCCATTTAAGGTGGCCTGTTTTTCTGCAACCTTATAATATATAGAATGGAAAAAAAGTTCTATTTATAAGAATATCTAAAGAGCATAAAAAGTTGATTCAGCTGGGAATACAGAACATGTTGCCCTCCAGATGTTCTTGGAATTCTATTTCAAGCTACTTCAACCAACAATTCCAGTGTTGACAGATGTGAAGCATTGTACTGAACAATGTGTAAGGCTACAATTCTTCACCCTTGATTCCATTCTGTAACATATTACATCATATGTTGGCTAGTTTGTTATTTTGGGTTTAAAGAAAGGACTTAATTGCAGACTGTGGATTTCTATCTGCATTTTTTGGAGAATTGATGAAAACTAATGTCATGTTGTAAATTCAGATTTACTCTACAGTTGTGCTTAACAAATACCCCCAATGACCAAACTTCATTGCACTGAAGTTTCACTATACTGCATGTTCCTCATTCTATTCCTGACATATTCAAAAGCTTGCAATGTTCTAACAATTTTTGAAATTAAAGAAAAATGTACTTGTGATTCAGTTCTCTAATATGAACTTTTTACGACAAATGCATTGAATAATTATGCAAACAAAAATGCATTGTTTACTAAAAAAATGCACATAAAGATGTCCTACTTAACATTATTTACTCAAAATGTCTTTATTTTGATGTAAAATATTTATTGTCCCTCTTCTATGCAACATGCTGCAGAAATGCAGAATAATACATTATAACACAAAATGACAGCCCAAATTTATCTGTCTTATTCTCTTCCGTTAACAGGTAAATAAATAAGAAAACAGATGTTTTATCTGGAATAAACACTTTCACCTTTACTCATGTATGAGCATTAACTATATTCAATTTATAGTACAGGTATCTGTTTAATCATGTACTTGTCATATAGATAAAGATGAGGAATCTGGGATCTTCTAACTTTTTGTTTTTTCACTACTCCTATGATCAATTAGTAAATATTCAGAAATGATAATTAATTTAGCCTGACAACCACTAATTAGATTTCTATTGTAAGGGGGGAAAATCCAGTTATGGTGCTACTGAGAAGACTCAAATGGGTTGGTGGTTCACTACTTAATTGGGGGAAGGATTTTGCAGGACTTAATGAATCTCTTTTCTGTTAAAATCTCACTCCAGTTTTTGAGAAAAGAATACACCTGGTCTGCTTAGATCTCTTTGTGGCTTTTGATACTTTCTTTCAGTCATTTTACTTAATTATATTAAGCAGTTCCAACCCATACTTGTGACGTAGGTCACTACGGTGGTCCTTAACTGAACAGTTTTGTAAGAAGCAGTCTTACTGCCCAGTTTTTAAACATCTGCAGTAGGGGTGTCAAACTCATGTCATTACAGTAGCATTATGTGATGTATTGGGACTTTCCCCGCCTTCGCTAAACTTAGCATGGGCATGGTCAGAGTGTGACGCATCCAGCCCATGGGCCACAGGTTTGACAGCCCTGATCTACAGTATATGAAGCCATTGGGAGAGACTAATCAATTGTCTGGAATGCAATATCATCAATATGCTGGTATTCCCATTTGTATAGGACCAATGCAAATTTTTGAGGAGATGATGTCAAACTCCCCTTCCCAAGGTCAGGACATACAGATATTGATCCCTGATGAGCTGGAGTTGTTGCTTATACGTAAGATGTTGCCCTCAGAATTGCAATTTAATCAAGGAGCATATTAGTGACTTGTGGTTTCTTCTGGGCTCATGGCTCCTGTTGGATCAGTAGGTGGAAGCTGTAGACAGATGAGCGACATGAAATTCTGACTGATGTGCCAGTTGTAATTTTACTTAAAACAGGAGATAACAACAATTCATGAACCTATCACCATCTAGACCATGGGCGTCAAACCAACCATGTCACATTGCCGTCACATGACATTTTGGACGTTTTACCCATTTGTGAAACTGGGTTGTGCATGGCCTATGTGTGACACATCTGGCCATGGGCTACCAGTTTGACATCCCTGATCTAGACTACTGTAACATACTCCACTTGAATATTTAATAACTCCCGTTGGTTCAATTTGCAAAGGCCACAAAACTTTAGATTCCTGACCTTGGAAGCAAGTAGCATACATTTATTGGTGTCTACATTGATTCCAGATCCAGTTTGAGATACTGGTTGGTTTTTTTTTTTTTTTTGCATTGTGATGGTACATAGATACGATAAGTAATTAAATAAATGGCTGTGTCTACTTGCAGGGAAAGGAATCTGCAGAAGGAATGATGGGCCACACCTTTGTTCCAGTATGCATCAGAGGTGGTATTCAGCAAGTTCTAAACAGTTCTGGAGAAAAGGTAGCAGAAATTTTGAGTAGTTCAGAGAACCGGTAAATATCACCTCTAACTGCCCCTGCCACCATCTATTCTCTGACTCCTGAGTCCCAGCTGATTGGGCGGAAATGAGGATTTTGCAGTATTCTTCCCTGGAGTGGGGAGGGAATGTAGATCTTACAGTATCCTTCCCCTGCCATGCCAATCAAGCCACGCCCACCAAGCAATGTCATGCCCACCAAGCCATGCCCACAGAATTGGTAGTAAAATATTTTTGAATCCCACCACTGTTATGCATCTACATGTGTTCCTCAGAAGTAAACCCCACTGGATTCCAAGGTCAAAGACATATAATACCTAATTTTTTACATTCATTTTGGGAATTTCCAATCATTTCTTTGTAATTAAGTCCTTCTGTGGAGCTTCCAACTTAATTTGCCTTCAATGTTTCTTTTTTCCACACTTTTCAAGGAAGAAATTATCTTAAGCGTGAATGAGGAGGTCCTCCTCCTCCTCCTCCTCCTCCTCCTCCTCCTCCTCCTCCTCCTCCTCCTCCTCCTCCTCCTCCTCCTCCTCCTCCTCCTCCTCCTCCTCTTCTTCTTCTTCTTCTTCTTCTTCTTCTTCTTCTTCTTCTTCTTCTTCTTCTTCTTCTTCTTCCGCTTCCACTTCCGCTTCTGCTTTTTTTAAATCTCCCAATTTCTTACATGATACAGACAACAAGATGTTATTTTATCTCAAACAATTTTAGTGGAAATAAGCAGAGTTTTTGTGGGAGTGAGAGGATATATGTAGGGGAACATTTAAAATATGATTCAACATTTGAAAGAATCAGTTCTTTCTGTTCAATAGAATCTAACAACAGTTGATCTGAATAATCAGTTAAGGGTAGTGAATTATCACACACTTCCCCACTGACCTCAGAAGGAGGGAAAGGAAGAGAAGGAGAAAATGAACACTGAGAGAAAAATCAGTAGGGATGCAAACTTTATAGCTCCAGATCTCTCAAAGCCCCAGTTCACAGGTTTTAGCATTAATACTTGAACTCAGATGTTTGGAATGCATATATTTTGCACTGGAGGTAAAACACATTTTGTTTAGAACTACCACATCTGGATTGCGAACATCCAAATGACCACTATTTTGGAGCAAACATTGGTAATTTGGATTTTTACATATCTGATATATCTGATATATCTATTAATTCTTTCATCCCCAAATGTTTTGGCTGATACCAGGTCATTATAATTTACAGTTCTGCACTATACAATTCTCACATAGGGAATTCTGTATAAGCACATGCATATACACACATGCTTTTTAAAGAGTTGCTTCTCTTCCTGAACTTATATAGAAATGGTGTGTGTGTGTGTGTGTGTGTGTGTGTGTGTGTGTGTGTATGTAGCTCTCATGTGAGTGTAGGAAAAGAATTAGCTCTTTTCATTTAATTATTTGTATTCTGCTCTTACTGTTTTTAAGGGACACAGTGGCTTATTGGCTAAGACACTGAGATTGTCGATCAGAAGGTCAGCAGTTCAGCAGTTTGAATCCCTAGTGCTGCATAATGAAGTGAGCTCCCGTTACTTGTCCCAACTTCTGCCAACCTAACAGTTCGAAAGCACGTAAAAATGCAAGTAGAAAAATAGGAACCACCTTTGGTAAGAAGGTAACAGCGCTCTGTGCACTTTCGGCGTTAAGTCATGCGGGCCACATGACCACACAGATGTCGTTGGACAGTGCTGGCTCTTCGGCTTTGAAACGGAGATGACCATCACCCCCTAGAACTGGGAACAACTGGTACATATGTGTGAGGGAACCTTTACCTTATTGTTTTTACAAATAATTCCAGGCAGTTAATCCTATTTTTCCCACAACAACGACAATGTGACATTGTTTGGATTGAGAGTGAATGAATGGCCCAAGGTCACCCACCTGATTTTTGAACTCACAGACTTCTCTTTCTAGCATGGTGCCTTAAATACTAGACCAAACTGGCTTTATTTTATTAAGGAGTTGACCGAGATCCTTTGTCCATTTTGCCAAGTAACCTTTAACCATGTATAATTTGATGTTTCTATAAAATATGAGTTTTATTTTCTTGACCCAAGTGATGTTTTTTTCTTGCCAGCTTCTACCCAATAAAGAGACCAAAGACTATGATTAAAAAAAAAACTATTTTAGAATCAACTCCCTAGAACAGAGTCTAATGGGAGAAAAATGTCAGATGAAATTGATGACATGAAATGTGCCCATAGCCACTCAATCAACCTTGCTTCTTAATTCTCCTCCCAACTAGAACATTTATTCCTGGAAGTGTTAATAATACCAGATAGTCATTATTCTGCAGTGAGGAAGAGCACAAGAGGTCACTTCCTCATTAAAACAGGAAAATTAAGTGCATTGGATTTAAAACTTTGTTTCATCTTTTATTCAACATTATTTAGGAGAAATGAATCCTGCCTAATGAGAGAAATCTCATGCCTGAGATGGGACATTTGGGAGTGGCAATATTTTCTGGGTAAAATGACACGGTTTCAATATCATATTTAAAGAAACTAAAAGGCTAGAGATGTGGGGATGAAATTGTTTGCATTATTTCATAGTGCCCAAGAGGACTTGGGTAAGGCCCTTATCTGCAGATGTGGTTGGAACTGCTGTTAGAAGAATTGCCTCAGTGACATCTATATGAGTTGCTGTTTGTGATTTAGAGCTGTTCTGTGTGAGTTAAAGCTGTGCAAACCACTGACATAGTGTGGTAGCTACTATTTCAGTTGCAGTGAATACCAGTTTTTCAATGGAAAGTAGGAACAACCCTGAGGAACAAGAGGTAGAGTCACTCCCAAGAGTGAGATTCAGCCGGTTCAGACTGGTTCGGGTGAACCAGTAGTTCCATTGAGCATTTGGCCCCACCCACCCACCCCTGTACTTTCCTGTCCTAAATTTCCATGTTCTTTAGCTCAGCTGATTCGTGCGGCATAGCGGATTGCTGCGCGTCATCTGTTTAACTCACAGGCGGTGACATAAAAGGTAAGATTTGAAGCTTAAAAAGGTCATTTTTTTGAATGCTGCATATGCACATGAGCTGTTCACTCACCGAACCCGTTGTTAAATGGTTGCATCCCACCACTGGTCACACCCAAAACCATGGACAAAAATAAAAGGATCTGAGTATTGGGTAGAACAGGGATGTGCAGTCACTAGAGGCAAGGGTGGCGGGGCCTCACCAGTCTCCTCAGGGAAAGGAAAGGATTTTAAATAATTTTCTTAAAATAATTAAAGCCAGGGTAGTTGCTACCAGATTTCAAGTCACAGTGGCTTGGTGTCTGCTCTCAATATTAACTAGGAGGAGGCCAGAGAACTAGGGGCCTCTTTTGCTTAAGGAATTTTTCGCCTTTTAAGAGTTAAGCAAGGGTTAACAAGCAAAGAATTTCTTATGCAAATGAGGCACGTATTCTCACGCCTCCTGTAGAGGGCATTTTTAGAGGCTTTTTAGAGTTCTCTGGGAGAGACTAGCTCAGTCTGACTTCAGAGCTCTGGCTTTTCAAGAGGGGAGGGCAGGGCTGGGAGAAGCAGAGTTGAAATCATCTCTGAAACAGCTGGAAAAGGTGCGTGTGGGGAGGGGGGAGGAATTCAAAAAGTTTGATCAGAAGGCAGCAGGGGAAGGGGGGGTATGGCAGAACAGCTGCTTTCAAGCCTTTGGAAAATATATCCAATCCAACTTCTGTGTTTGTGTTTGAGAGTGAGTGAATGAGAGAGGGATCGAAGTTCTCTGTGTGCATGTGTTTGTTTGAGAGAGGGGGGAGGGAGGGAGATAGGGAGGAAGGAGGGGGAGGGAGAAGAAAAAGAATAGGAAAACTTATTTTGCAAGGGGGGGAAATGCTGTCGCTTTAAATCGGAACTGAGCATGCCTGGCTGTGGAATTCTGGGACTTGAAGTCCACAAGTCTAAAAAGTGCCTCATCAGGGCTAAAGTTGACCGCACGTCACTGGGGTAGAAATGTAATTTGAGTACGTGACTCAACATCACTCTCCCTAATTTTCAAAGAATTGTAGGGTGAGGCACAACTACTTTCACAATATTCTATTACTGCACAATTGTAATAAAAGTACTATTGGTATTCTGGTATCCTAATCTAGTCTACTTTGAAGGACTGGCAGTTTTTGGTGGATAATACAGTTCTAGTGGAACTTTTTAGAGAATGCAGTTTTTAGCATCCTGTCAAATAGAATTCTAAATTGTGCAAGGATCAATTATATATATTTCTTTGTAAAACAACATCAATCAAAAATGAAAAAAAACCACAATCAAATAAATTGACTTGCACCATGGTTTAAGAACCTATCACCTTTATGAATCTATCACCTTTAGGGATCACCTACCACCATGATGGCATGCGGAGCTACTTGTCAGGGCACAGGAGGCGTTGCCTTGTCGACTGGCCAGTGTGCTAGCCAGCTGATTTTGGTCTTCTTTTGAGGCCATTTTTCATCCTCCGAAGGCTTTCCTGAAGCCTTCAAAGTGTGAAAAACTGGCTCTATGGGCAAAGCGGAACTTCAGGACAGACTTCCAATTTGCTTGTAGGACTGTTTTTAGCCCTCTGGAGGCTTCAGGAGGCTTCCCTAAAGGGTCTGGGGGGCAAAAATGGCCCTAGTTTGGTCATAGGGCTGTTTTTCACTCTCCGGAACCTTCAGGGAAGCCTCCTAAAGGCCCCGAAGGCTCTGGAGGTCAAAAATTGGCCCTACAGATAAACCAGAAGTCACTTCTGGTTTGCTCATAGGGCCGGTTTTTGCCCTACGGAGCCTCCAGAGAAGCCTCCTGAAGGCCCCAGAAGGCTCTGGAGGGGGAAAATTGAACCTACAGAGAACCCGGAAGTTCGGAAATGGTGATTCACAGTTTGTCCGTAGGGCCTGAAGGTTCCGGAGATTGAAAATCAGCCCTATGGACAAACTGGAAGTCACAATTCTCGAACTTCTGGGTTCCCCATAGGTCCATTTTTCACTCTCCAGAGGCTTCAGGAAAATTCCTGAGGCTTCCAGAGGGCATCCCCGGAGGCCTCTGGAGCCTGGAGAGGGGAAAAACGTGACAAATGTTCTGATCGCATGCATGCACGTGCTGGGGGGGGGGGTCACATGCATAGCATTATGGGTGTGGCACACCGGCACACGACCGCCCTGTGCTCCCACTGCTTTTGGCATGGCAGCCAAAAATGGTTTGCCATCACTGACCTACCACATATAGTGTATGTGTATTTATATTTCTATAAATATTATGGATGGTTGAGAATATAACCTCAGTCCACATTCTTGACCTTCTGGATAAAGAGCTTCAAGGTCTATGCAGCCATTCCAGGCAATACCATTTGACCCCTCACTCCTTCCACCCAGCTATGGGCAGGAAGGTCAAACTGGCAGTGGATTTGATAAGTCTTGGAAGTAGTTTCATCACATGTTTCATCTATGCTCCAGAGAGAATATACTTGATTAACTAAAGTTCTGGTTTTCAAAGTTTAATTGTTAGTTTCACACAGTGTTAGCCAATTTCAGTTATCTTCTTGAAGAGTACAGTTGTATCTCTTCAGACTTGTTTCTTTCTGTATCCTGTTCAGTAACACTGTTGTGACCTGTCAGTGGCCGGTGCAGCTGGCAGCAGATTCAGACAGTGAGGAAGTTGGGGAGGAACATGGCCAGTCCTGGAGTCTGGGGAAGGCTCTGAGGAGGGCTCTGTGTCAGAGGCAGAGAGGCAGCCAGGGCCATATGCCAGTTATCACCTGCCTTCAGAGTCAGACATCAGTGAGGCAGTTAAACAGCTGGAGCCTGTTCCCAGTGTGTGCATGTACAGAGTTGCCAGATGAAGGGAACAGCTAAAGAACAGGGGTCGACTTGAGAGTAAGGCCACAGGTGGACAATGAATGGGTCCTCCCAGAGGAAATAAAAGAGGAGCAAAAGAGGAGTGGAGTTTGCAGGAGACAATTAGTTCACTTAATTGGTTTGTTGCTCTCCAAGACTCCTTGCCATGTTTTGAGATATCGGCCTCTCAGGTCTCCAAGCCAGATAAGATCTGTGATTGTAAATCCTCTCTCAAAAGATTTTGTTGGATGTGAATGAGCAGAATTCACAACAAATTAATAAAAGAGTTTTTTGTCGGGTCTACAAGTTTGCTTCATGCTCTTGCGAAGCCTAGGTCAGAACAAACATATATTTGTTTTTCTCTTCAGAATACTCAAAGTCTATTTCCTCTGCAAAGTAGTCCAGTGCTCCAAAACGTCTTCCTAATTGCTCATGACTGGGTGTAACCCTTGTTCACTTGGATGTGGTTTTTCTTTTTCTTTATTCTTTCTGGAAAATTGCCTTCATGATCGGTTTCTTATGTAACAACTTTTTTTTTCAGCTGATAAATCTTCATTCTCTCTCATCAGCTCAAGTGTGGCAACTCAGCAGTTCAGTCTTCTGACTTTTTCTTCAAGGACCACTACAAGTTTCACTTGCTAAAAATAAATGCCAGGTTGCTTTCAGGCAGGAATGCAAACATGATGTTCAGGAGTAGATATTCCTGTCTGTTCATTTTTCCACCCTGTATTACTTCTATTTTTCCATTCTTGGGGTTTTAAATTAACCACATATACACTGTTCGTTTCGTTTACGTTTCGTTTCGTTTCGTTTATTGGTTTTGTATGCTGCCCACTCCCGAAGGACTCCGGGTGGCTCACAATGAAACGGGGAAGGGAATAATATAAAATAATTTTTTTAACAACCTCCCCACCCCCAATTGTCTGCTGGCAAACTCCTGTTCATTCTTCTTGTTCAGTAGTTAATTGCATTTGGTCCCTGAAATCTGACTGCTTTATAATCTTCCTACAGTCCCTGTTTACTCAGCAGGAATCAGTTATTTAATTACAATAGGAAATCAGCAGTTCTCAGGATATATCTTTTTTATAATCAACAACTATTCAGAACATAAACTTTTCATATATCTTAGCTAAGCACACAGGTTTTCAGAATGCACAGGATCTCTGGTCTGTCTCCTCTTTTCATGGTATCTTCTTCCTGTTGTACTTCATAGAAAAACTCCTATTTTTATTTGGTCACAAGGTGGGGATCTCAAAAGTATGGTATCAACTTCCTGGCCAACCTTAAATCAATATAGCAATAGCACTTAGACTTATATACTGCTTAAAAATGCTTTACAGCCCGCTCCAAGCAGTTTACAGAGTCAGCCTCTTGCCCTCAATCTGGTTCCTCATTTTACCCACCTCGGAAGGATGGAACGCTCAGTCAACCTTGAGCCTGGTGAGATTTGAACTGCCAAATTGCAGGCAGTCAGCAGAAGTAGCCTGCAGTAATGTACTTTAACTATGATGCCACCACGCCTCTTATATTTTATGTAGGCAGGCACACTCAAAAAATCAAACTTACCAGTACTCCCCCCACCCCAAACAGGAAAAAAAGTTTAAATAATGCCAACATACACATTCATTTGTTCATTCTTACACACTCATAAAAGTAGTCTCTGGACAAAATGTATTGTAAATGCCTGTCCTACTCTAAGAATGGGCATTTACAATACATAACTAGTGAGAATGGATAGTGCTCAGATTCAGTTTGGAAGAGTTGCTTTGAAACAGTTAGGGCTACAATGCAGCGTCTGTGATATTAAAGCAGCTGCATTTGTTTGCAAGGCCAGGAGTGGTGTGGTGGGCTAGAGGTGGTGCTCTTGCCTCACAATCAGGAGGTTGTGAGTTTGATCCTAGGTAGAGGAAGGTATTTTTTCTCTCTGGGCACAATGAGAATATATCTGCTGAATATAACTCTGCATTGGTGACAGGAAGGGCAGTAAGCACTCAGTTCCATTCAGTTGCCCTGACTCCACCCTGCAAGGAATTACAGGGTCATTAAAAGGAGATTATTTGTTTGCAAGACCATATACCTGCAGTGAAAACCTTCTCTCAGTGACCTTAAAACCCTAAGCAAAGATTTGATGGAAGCACATCTCCCAGATTAAAACCAAAGCTATAATAATCAAGTGTAAAATTTAAAGTTCTCTGGAATTCAGAGTTCTATGTCTGCTCTGCAAAACTCAGTTTAGCACAGATTACTAGGGAGGGGGAATGCAAATTCATACATTTTAAATTTACCAGTCCAAAGTCTTGTCTAAGCAGATATGAAACTATTCCATAGAATTAGACAGTGAAACTTGCTGAGGAAAAATACATATTTTAAAATAAATCACCCCATATTCTTGCCTTAGTTTAATCCTATTAACTCTAAATATAGTAGTCTATTCAATGCCTACTGGAGGCTAAGAAGTCTTTGTAACCTAAAGGATGTTCAATTCTTGTCTTATTTATTTTCCTCTTACCTTGAACTGCAAATAATTTTTTAAATAATGAATAGATAATCATCTATCCTGCATAGTGGCAATTATCTTGCTATTAATAATGGCAAACATCTATCTCTGGTGGAATTAAATCAATTAAAAATATACGAAGGTGGCCTCAGGAGCTCCTTCAGGTTTGAACTCAATGTTTAAAACTTTTCCTCTTCCAACTTAATGTTGCAGAATTATACACCCTTGGAGAGTTAGCTATTATGCATCTAATTTTTGGATATCTTTTCTTGTTGTACCCCAGTTCACTGAGTTGCAAAATAAATGTTTGATGTAAAGCTTAGTGATAATATTCAATAGCCTGAATAGCCAATAGCTGACTGGATTTGATACACACACACACACACACACACACACACACACACACACACACACACTGAGTTTGTCAAACAGAAAGGTCGGCAGTTCACTGGTTCGAATCCCTAGCACAAGTAGAAAAATGAAAAAAAAATGCAAGTAGAAAAATAGGAACCATCTTTGGTGGGAAGGTAACAGTGTTCCGTGAGCCTTTGGCATTTAGTCATGCTGACCACATGACCACAGAGACATCTTCAGACAGCACTGGCTCTTCAGCTTTGAAACGGAGATGAGCACTGCACTCTAGAGTTGGGAACGACTAGCACATATGTGCAAGGAGAACCTTTACTTTTACCTTTATATATAGGTAAATCAGGGGTGGGTTTCAGGCGGTTCGCGGCGGTCCCCGCGAACCGGTTGGTCGGCGAACCCGGAAGTAAGTAACTTCCGGGAACGCTGAAGGATCCACCCGCCCGCCCGCATTTCTTACCCGGTTTTGACGAGTTCTGCGCTTCCACGCAAGAGTAGAACGCATACAGCGCCTGCACGATCCTCCAGGAGCAGCTGGAGCATTGCACAGGCGCTAGTACGCATGTGTGCACTGTGTGCACTGTGCGCGTGTATGAGGACGCTGCCAGCCCCATTCCAATCGAACTGGTTGGAACAGGGCGAGAAACCCACCCCTGAGGTAAATATATGAATACCAGTGCAAAGAACAGCCAAGAATGATCCCATCAATCTTTTTTTTCCCTGTTGCATCAGGAAGAAACAAGTAAGACAAGAAATTGCCCGTTGTCTGAGACTTTTTCAACTTTCATTTATGCTATTAATTTAGTCCTCTCTAGGAAAAAAATAATAGATGTCTATAGGTGTTAAAATAAATCCTGGAAGACAATGAAGAAGCTTTCCTTTCTGAAAATATGGATGAGAAATGCATTCTATTATCTATAGGCTAGACTTGATTTCTGTTTACTAGCTAGCAGGATTATAAGATTTAGAAATCTCAGTTACTGTAATTGCTGACAACAATTCTCTTTTCTTTTCCTTAGAAACTTTTTTCTATTTTTATTTTTTATGCATGCTTATGCAATGCGCTCTGCAACATCGACCAATTAATTAATCCATACAATGCATATTTTGCTATTAAAGCACGCTTTTCCACAACACAGTCTTGATGAAAACACTGTTCGGATTAAGTAATTATTCTTTTCCCTGCCCTCCTCCTTTGAGATTGTAAGTCAAAGGGCAGGGACTGTCTTGTTTTAATTATTTTGTAAGTAGCTTGGGGACTCTTCCAGAATGAAGGGCAAGAAATAAATGCATGCAATCAATAAATAGATAAAAAATATATTTTACATAGAATGGCATTTGGAATGGTCCTAAATGACCTTCTAAATTAAAAGGAATTAATTCAGAACTTCAAGCCATCTTCAGCCATACATTTAAATGGGAGATTCAACCTGAAGGGTAAAGAAGCCATTCCTTATGTTTATCCCAACTTGTTCTCATCCTGTGGTACCATGTGCAAGAGGTTTTATTTGCATTTCATTGAATGCAAGCACGGCTCTCCTCTCCAACACAAGTCTTGATAAAGTACTGCATTGTCTGACAGGATTATCTATTTATGCAGTTATTTTAAATCACTCCGCGTCCAAGAATCCAAGCAATTTTATATCAGACTAGCTGATAACCCAGTGTTGCCCGAGTATTTATTTATAGGGGTGGAAAGTCCAGACCAAACATAAGTTCTAATGTTGGATTTTCCCCCTTACCAGACAGAGCCTCCTTGTGGAGTACTGTGAAGTCATTACCATGGCAATTCCACTGCACTGTACAGTAGAAGCCGTTTTACACCAGTAGAGTAGAAGTCATTTAAAAGTACAATAGGCTGTATCTTTAATAGAAACCTCCCCAGGGGTTTTAGGGGTGTCTTATCTCCACAGTATTTGTTTCCAGAGAGTAAGTCATCTGTATACCAAATTTGGTTGAAATTGCTCAAGGCATTCCAGAGTTATGCGGGAACACACACACAAACACACAGCCATTTTTATATAGTTAGATAGATGTATGTAAATGAAATATATATAATGACACCCACATAAAGACAAAATAATGAAATAGCATCAAAACTTTTTTGATCATACAAGGCATGAAATTACACAACCAAGAAGCCAACAAGAATGGGTTTGGATAGCAATTGTTTCAATGTTTTTACAAATCCATCTGGCACTGCAACTCAAAGAGAGTCAGTTCTCAACCCATCCTCTTGAGAGGATAGGCCAGAGTTGAATCTCAGATATCAAACTAATTCATTCATGAAATTATTAAAAGAACCAAATAATTGCCACCAATTGATAAGATTTTGTGTGATAGTAGCCTGTATTTATCTTCAGTGCGGAAACTGATCATCAACCTTCTGAACACATCCTGGCAGATAATAAAAATCATGTGAAGTATTAGTACCACTTTATGAAACTTTAGGAAGACCACACCTGGAATACTGCATCCAGTTTTGGTCACTATATTACAAAAAAGACTTTGGACAAAGTAACATAAAGAGCAACAAGGATGATTAAAGGTCTGGAGACTAAAACATATGAAGACCAGTTGCAGGAACTGGGCATGGCTAGTTTAGAGAAAAGAAGGATTAGGGGTGACATGATAGCAGTCTTCCAATATTTGAAGAGCTGCTACAAAGAAGAGTGGAGCAGCTTATTTTCCAAAGCATCACAAGCAAGACAAGAAACAATGGATGGAAACTACCGTATTTTTGGGAGTATAAGATGCACCTTTTTCCCTCAAAAAAGAGGCTGAAAATCTGGGTGCGTCTTATACACTGAATACAACATTTTTGCCTCCCCCCACCCAAGCCCCTTTACCAAAATGGCCATGCATAGCTTGTACAAAGCTTTTAGAGAGCTCCTAGAGCTGTGGAGGGCAGAAATGAGCAAAAAACTGGCTGTTTTTTGTTCAATCCCCCCACAGCCCCCAGGAGCTCTCTATAAACTTCCTAAAGGCTTTCTATGATGTTTTTTTTTGTTGTATTTTTTTTACAAAAACCAGGGCTGTTTTTGCAAAAAAATGGGCTGTTTTTTTGCTCATTTTGCTCATAACCCCTCAGGAGCATTCTACAAGCCCCCTAAAGGCTATTCATACCTTTTTTTTGGGGGGGGGAATGGGGCTCTTTGGGGGAGGTTTACAGAGTGCAAGAACTTTTTTTTTATTTGCCTCTTCAAAACCTTGGTGCATCTTATGCTCTGAAAAATACGATAATCAAGGAAAGAAGCAACTTGGAATTAAGGAGAAACTTCCTAACAGTGAGAACAATTAACCAGTGGACTTTTTAGACATTTCAAACCCTGATGATATAGCATAACCGTAAGCAATGAGATTTTTCTAAACATCTTGTTGGCCAAGATAAAACCAAGATAAACCTGAGGTGACACAGTGGTTAGAGTGCAGTACTGCAGGCTACTTCAGCTGACTGCTAGCTGCAGTTCAGCAGTTCAAATCTCACCAGCTCAAGGTTGACTCAGCCTTCCATCCTTCCTAGGGTTAAATGAAGACCCAGATTGTTGGGACAATATTCTGACTCTGTAAACCGCTTAGAGAGGGCTGTAAAAACACTATGAAGAGGTATATACTGTAAGTCTAGGAACTATTGCTAAAATAAAGAGTTACATAAGTTTTTTGAGAATGTACATAAACAGAAATTATTTAAAACAAAGAAACAAATTTTAAATTCTCCAGCATTCTTATCCTAGAAGTACTTACTAAATTTTATATTGAAAAATGCTTTTTTAGAGTAGAAGAGCAATCCAGGGAAGTAGAATGAATAGAATGTGGTTCTTTAACTTAGAAATAAGATGGCTAAAGCATTAATTTATAAGTCTTATTTTCTACTATAAAATTATTTCTTGATCAGTCTTTAGGCTGCTGAGCTGCTTTACGTCAAAAACATGCCATTATAATGAAGGAATTCTAGTTCCTTGGCTTTCTTGTACTAGCCATTTGACTCCCACTACTAAAAATAAATGTTTCCCTTGAGAAATTATTGCATGATTTCTCCTTTTAGAAAGAAAAAAGTAGTACACCATTCAATCTCTGATGACAAATTTAGCAGATAATTTTGAAAGAGTATTTGTGCTCAACTCTAATCATGTACTTTTTTACCAGAAAACTATCTAAAACATGCTATTTTACAGAACATTGTCACATTCTTTATGCTTATAAAACTGTTTTGACACATGTGTCATTCTTCAGTGTTTTATCCAGAGTAAAGAGAAAGAATATTTTGCTAATTAAAATTCAAGGGTAGAAGACTTGGGTAGAAGACTATCAATAATGATGACACTTCCCAATTGCACCTTGCAATTCACTATTTAGATTCAACTGTGAACACCATTTTGTGAATTGATTGCTATTCTTCCAGCTGCAAGAGAGAGGGAGAGGGAGGGAAAAAAACATAATGAGCTTTATTATAATTAGTTGCTCCCTTGAATTTTAGCATGGGGACAACATTTTGTCATTTGCAAATCCAGGACATATTGCTAAGAATATTAAATAATTCACCTACATTGCAAACTAAAACATTTCCTCTTTCTCTAACTTTTTTTGTCCTTTACCTTCTTGTGTAACTCTTCTATGAGCTGAAAAGACTCGAGGATCAATGTGGGTGTATTGTTGTCACTGTTACTTATACCTGGAGGAAAACAAAAGCTTTCCTTTTAAACCTTATTTTAAACTTCTTGTCGTTGTCCCTGGGATTCAACAACTTTTTTGTTTTGTTTTGTTTTTCCTAGTCTTAATTCATTTTCACTATATCACACAATCTCAATGCATTTCTTTCATTTTGGTCATTTACTTTTCTGTTTAATCCAAATTCACTAAGTAGCTATTAATTCTTGAATCCCCCCCCTTCCACCTCTTCTTCTTGTGGTTCTGGTTCTGGTGGTGGTAGTTGTTCTTCTTCTTCTTCTTCTTCTTCTTCTTCTTCTTCTTCTTCTTCTTCTTCTTCTTCTTCTTCTTCTTCTTCTTCTTCTTCTTCTTCTTCTTCTTCTTCTTCTTCTTGTCTTTAAACGTATTGCAATCATATCTTCTCTTTCACTATGCAAATCATTTCTTTTGGACTTTTGACCTTTCTGACTTCCCAATTTGCAACTATACCTCAAGAAAAGACAGAAGGAAGGAAAGTTTTCTCATAGTGTTTTTCTAGAGCAGTTGCAGAACAATAGAGATATATATGACACAAAGGAAGTGAGACAGATACCATCCTCCAAGTCCTCTAATAATGCTCAGAATACACCCAACATTTTTAACATTTCAAATGAGAGAATGAATGAAAAGCACCTTTGCAGTGAAGATGGAAGAGATTTAGTGAAAGTGGAAGACAGATTTCACCATAGTACCCCTCAGAGTAGACCAAGGTGATCTACAGATAAATGGAAGTGAATAAGAAGGGAGCTGATATCAAACCAATACCTGATACATACTCCTTTATCTAGTCTTAGTTGCTTCCAGAAAAACCTTCAAGCATAGCATTCTTTCACAAATATACACAAACGTTTATTTCCTCATGAACTGCCTTTCACTGTAAATCTACTGAAGAGAGAGAGAGGGGGAGAAAACCCAGACAGTTTTGGTCTTACACATAGGCTTCATATAGATGCAATGTGTTTGCTTTTAATACCTAAATTATGCAGTTCTACCATACACACATTGAACTTGTCTTGTCTCTTTCCATTTTTGTTCAGAGGAGATAGCAGGGGAAGAAATCCCTGTCAGAACCTGATAATGAATCAAAAAGCACAATCGTGAAATGAAACCAAGCCAACTATAAAAATTGCCAGTAATAGGGGGAAGGAGTGAAGGAGCTGCCAGAGATCTTAAAATTTTACATAAAGACCAGCTCTGTATGATAATTTGTAAACTAAATGCATACTCCTGTATCTGCCATTCCGGATTGCTATTAATACACCTGCGTTAGCACTTTGATAAAATAAAAGGAGGCAAAAGATAGACAGCAACAACATCTTGTGCAAAATATGCCTTTACATTCCCCACTGGATGCCACTGTTTGATCAAATTTTAGCCTGTTATATTTCTGAGGATTTATAGCTTCAAGATGTTATTCAAATTAAAACACAGGAAACCTATGAAACATGTTATATTAAAATACCTGAAGCACAACCACAGTGTATTCAGTCTGAGTTACAAAACAAAATTCAGACCGTCAATGGTACCTCCTTGCAATTACATTTAAGGTTTCCTATGCCCAGTGATGCTAACAACAGTAGTAACCCTACAGGATAAAGGTCAAGTGAGATGTGGCCACAGACTTGAAGATGTCAAATGACCGGATAAAAGTTTCTAACAGATATGTGTGCTACTGCAAAACATTCCTGGGATTAGAAGATGAGTTATGAGTATCAGTTCAAGATGAAAAACTGCTTCCTCATTCTGGCTAGTGAAAGCTTATTATTTTCTTCACAGGTGCTATCTGAAAAAGGTTTACTTGGTGGGGAATGTAATATAAACCGTGTCATCTCTACTATCATACCAAAAATGACATTTGTGTTCCTTTGACTTTCTTGGATTCACATCTGAACATTGGGCAAAATATCCACCTAAGGAAAATCTCATTTTTTTCCCCAAACTGATAATGGGTTCACACAATGATGGAGGCAGTGTGGGCAATGCCAGGCAGTTCATTGTTGTAGTCAGTCTAGAATCATAATGAGATATTGCAGGAAATTAAAATGGCAATTAGTAGGTCCGGCTATTAATAATGCTTAGAATATCAGTATCCTGTAGCTGCTTGAAGTTCAAAGAGATGTGTGAAATTTTTAAGACAGAGAATGATGGCTTGACTGAAACTTCTGTCAAGGAGAATCCTGAATATGGATATGTCTGACCTTCCTCTGAACATTTTTCATTTAAATATTTTGTCAATAGTGCAAAATGACATATAGATCACAGCAGCTGTGCTTGGTTGCTAGTATGCCAGCCCAGGGACATAAGATCCTTGATGCAAAGATTGTATGTGGTATATCCATTCCCTGTTTTTTTTTTTTATTCTGTTCTGCTGTGTATTAAATTTACATTTGCTGTTCAACGGGACTATTTAAGGGAACAAGGTTTAGAGGGTGTGCAAATCAGCCAAGATCTAATTCAAACTCAAATTCAAAGACTTGAAGATAGCACAATTTGATAATTGAAAGCAAAAGATTTACTTCATGCTGTTTGCCCTGATAGAAGATTTTTGATTATAGAATATAATAGGGAAACATCAAAGCACTTGCAGGAGGCTCATTTTGGGTCCAATTAAAAGAAATAAAATAAAATAGAAGTACTAGATATTAAAGATATAAACACTGCAAAGTTTCAACACAATATCTTCATGATTTTCACCATCATGCAGTCTGGAGTTAATTCCCTATATCTCTTTTAAATGACAGCACTTCAGTCTCCAGATTGTCTATAAAAAGCATATTAAAATAAATATGCTGAACCAATGCAGAGAAGTGTTTTACTTGATTGTTTTCTAAAATTCTTTAAAGGCAATTCATATTAAAGTTGAAAGAACACTTGGTTTTCTGTTGAAGTAGGTTTGTTAGCAAACCATTAGCATGAAAATGATGTGTTGCTTTTCTAGCAATATGTGCATGTTATTACTGCTGCTGCACATATAATAAATCATGATAGTATATATTCAAGTATATAAGCAACACTTTAAAAGCAAGCATATTATCTCAGTCTCATTCGCATAGTGCAGGAAAAATCAGGCAGACAGTAGCAAAAAGAAAATAAGGGAAAACAGGAAAATGGATGAATCGAATTGGACTAATTGCAACTGTGCTATACATGAGACAAACAGAATGACTGGCAGAAAATAATGAAAAATAGAATTGGGAGGAAAGTGAAATTTTGAACAAGAAAAGCAAAAGTGGAATTTTGAACAATACATTTGAATCTCTCCTTCCCATCAAGTGAAACTTCTAAAACAGGGGTGTCAAACTGGGGGCCCACAGGCCAGATGGCTGATGTGCAGGGCCACGCCATGCCCAGCCCGGCTCAGTGAATCTTGAAAACATTGTGAAACATCACATGATGGCAATGTGATGCATTTTGAAACAAATTCTACAGTGAGATCAGAGGTGGGTTCCTACCAGTTCGCACCAGTTCGGTAGAACCGGTTCATCAAACCAGTTAGAAGAGGTTCCACCAGTGGATCCAGAAAGCAGGCCACACCTACAGAAGAGGTTCCAAAAAAGAAAAAAAGAAAAGAATAAAGAAAAAGTGTGAGAGAGAGATGAAAGAAAAAAAGGAAAAAGGGACAGAGACAAAAGGAAGGAGAGAGAGAGAGAGAGAGAGAGAGAGAGAGAGAGAAAAAACACATGGCCGGCAAGCCACTCCCACCAGGTCACATGGCTGGCAAGCCACTCCCACAGAGGAGGCCACACCCACACAATAGGTTCAAAAGTTTTTTGAAACCCACCACTGAGTGAGATCTAAATATTGTGAGAAGTTCTAAACATAGTGATAGAATTTGTGGAGGTGGTAAAAGTTATTGTCCATCATTATTTCATTATCAGAGAGGCAAACATCATATTCAATTCCATTTCCTCCTCTTCTCCATAAATAAAATAAAAGCTCCAGCCCTGTTTGAGAATGCAATGCCAAGAACTTCATCCAATCTTAAAATCATCTATGAATCTCCTGAAGCAACTTGAAGGCAACTGATTTAACTTCACAATCTGAAAGACTCCCCTGAATATCCTCTGGATGAAATTTACTACTCAAAAATTTACACAGTGATGCTGGAAAAGTGTTAGCTCTTAACATACACAGAAAGCTCCATGCCTGTTTGATTCAAATTTTAAAGGCTAAGCCTATATAATTCAGCAAAATTTGGACATCCCATATAATCAAAATGTAGGTATAGGCATCCTGGTAAAAAACATCGTAATTAAATATGGAATGGATGCTTCATGTCAAGCTAACAATTCTCATTAATATGGTAGAACATTTCCATGTCTTGATATTTTACATATTAGCTTGACTTACAAAGAAAACCACATCCAGTTATATGGATTATATGTAATTGCAGTAGTACATATTATGACTATGTTAATATATAATATATAAACACAGAGCTACAATGATTACTATTTTGGCATACTATGTTCTGTGCTAATCTAGATTTGCATTTCTTAACATTCTACAGAGTGTATCTTTGCTTGGATTACTGGTATTAGTCTGGTTTTTCAGTTTTTTACTACTTAAAATTGTTTTGAAAATATAATTAGTGACCAACTACAAAAATTGGAGGTGCATAAACTCCAACTGACACACTGTTTCTATGTACATTTGTCCTTATCTTTTGCTTTTCCCTGAGATTATGGAAGTTCCTTTATCCAGAGTTTACCTAGTTATTTTTACCTGTGCATTACAGAGTTAATTTTGTATTCCAAAAAACAAACAAACAAACAAACAAAAAAACCTCACCACCTCACCTTCTGAATGTCAATTGTTTTGAGCATTTGGCTCTGACACATCACTGGTCATGGTGGCACAGTGGTTAGAGTGCAGTACTTCAGGCTACTTCTGCTGACTGCTGATTGCCAGTTCAAGTCCCACTGGCTTAAGGTTGACTCAGCCTTCCACCCTTCCGAGGTGGGTAAAATGAGGACCCAGATTGTTGGGGGCAATAAGCTGACTCTGTAAACAGCTTAGAGAGGGATGTAAAGCACTGTAAAGTGGTATATAAGTCCAAGTACCATTGTTATTGCCAATTCCAACATTTCATGAAGGATTGGCAACATTTCTAGCCATTAACACAAAAGGTTGTTTTAGCTTGATCTTTGAAAGCACAGAGAAAAACAATTGTGTGTGGGGGGGTCTCATTTTTCACTATTCTCTCACTTTTTAAGCATATTTAACATTGGCTTAACTCATCTTATTCCAATCAATCATTGTTTAACTATTTAACTCTGTGGCTCAAAAACTAGGCCAATCAAAGTGTTTAGACTATTTCATCCTTAAAACATCCAGCGGCATGATCTGTGACTTTAATAAGTTAAAGGAGCCAGACCTTGAAATGACATTAGTTGCACTTTCAGACAACTGCAGCAGTTTCACATGTCACATGGATGGGTGCTTTCTAGAATCAGGTTTAATCATTGGAGATTTTTAAGAGTGACACTTGCAGGCAGAGAAGGCTTTACTAGAACTTAAATGGATTTCAAGATGCTTTGATGTGGCACAAGAAACAAATGGCTAATCATTTTGCACCTATGTATTTTGTCTAATGAAATAAATAAGGGGTGAAATCCTTCCAGTTCGGCACAGTTCACCTGAACTGGCAGGGGAAAAAAGCTTTAAAAAGCTAAACAAAAATAGCTGAAAGTGGAAAAAAAAAGTTGCCCACACCCACTCAGTCACATGACCTCCCCACCAAGCCATGCCCACAGAACCGGTGGGGTGGGGTGGAGAAATTAATTTTTACCACTGGAAATAACCAATGATACTCTGCAATATTTTGAAGTCTAATGTCTTCTTCCTTCCTTCCTTCCTTCCTTCCTTCCTTCCTTCCTTCCTTCCTTCCTTCCTTCCTTCCTTCCTTCCATCCATCCATCCATCCATCCATCCATCCACCCACCCATCCATTAAATTTCTCACATTCTTTTATTGATAAACATATAAATTGCATTTGTCTTCATCAACTTCATCAATCAGAGCATAGAATCAGAATCCAGTTTTGGTCAGCACACTACAAAAAAGATGTTGAGACTTCAGAAAAAGCTCAGAGAAGAGCAACTAAGATGATTAAGGGCCTGGAGTCTGAAACATATGAAGAACAGTTGCAAGAAAAAAGGAGGAGCAAACCTCGCAATGACACGTTGTGCGATCTTAGAGTTCCAAGATCGCAGTTGATACTTTTGCCACTGGACGGTCCTTTTGGACCTAAACCGTCCCGAAGAGATGGTGACAGAGAAGAGTATGGCCTGCTGATCTCAGGGACACCGCAAAGTCCCTGATTGATTCAGGAGAATCTCTTTTTGCCGGAGACAGAAGTGTAGCCATTGAAGTTGTTGAAGTTGGGACAGCTATGGAATGGGAGGAAAATGGAAGGAGAAAGTGTGTCCATCTGGTGAGGAAATCTTATTATTATAAAAGAGACTACCTCCCAAAAAATAAAGCTAAATTAAATTTGAAAACAGAAGAGAACAAGCTGAGAAATTAAGCTACATTAGAAGGTGTGTTATCCTTTTCTTTTAATTTTCTTTTACGTATGGAATGTTTCCTATTCTTTAAATTGAACAAATATAAAGAAGATATAAAAGAAATACAAAGAGGGATGTAATAACTAAGGGAAATGAAGTAACACTGCCACTTGGAGGTTGGAGGCTTGGAAGGCTTGGAAATATTATCTTTTCTTTTTTCTCTTTGATCATTTGACTTTGCATTTCAAGGTTCCTCAGTTTGTTTACAGAGACTGATAGTGAGAAGAACATGGGTTGTTTATACAGGTGCTCTTCGGGAGCTTTATTGGCAGCTGGAGTGGAGTGAAAACAAAGCCTTGTCTTGAAAGATTATAAATGAACTTGCTTTAAGTTTAATAAAAAGTTTTGAATGCCAGAGTAGTAGTGTTTACAAGTTGGAAGAATATATATGATTTAAAATATATGATTTGATATGAATTGTAGGTGATGACTGCGGAAGGGATGCATGGAAGTTTTTGTAACCAATCGCACACTTTCTACAATTTGTAATGGAAAATGGTTTTGTGTTTGTGTGTGTGTGTGTGTTTTGTCTGTTTGTGTTTATTCAAAAATAAAAAAATATATATATATATAAAAAAAAGAATGGTTGCGGGATTGGGTTGGCAAGTCTAAAGAAAAGAAGGTCTAGAGGTGATATGATAGCAGTATACTAGTATTTGAGGGGCTGCCACAAAGAAGAGTGGGTAAACATATGTTCCAGAGGGCAGAACAAGAAACAATGGATGAAAAATAATCAAGGAGAGAAACAATCTGGAATTAAGAAGAATCTTCCTAAAAGTGAGAACAATTAACAGTGGAACAGCTTGCCTCCAGAAGTTGTGGGTGCTTCATCACTGGAGGCTTTTAAGAAGAAACTAAACAAACACTTGCCTGAAATTGAATAGGGTCTCCTGCTTGAACAGGGGGCTGGACTAGAAGACTTCCAAGATTCTTTACATCTCTCTTCTATTCTACGTATCTTGCAATATCTAAATAATATCATATGTATCTTGTTTGTTACTACCTAATAAATATATGTAGAACACAATATTAAATGTGCCATAAGTCTGAACTTTCCCATTAATAATATGCAGATGGAGTATGTTGGACATTCCAGATGTGGTTTATATGCAGGTTTCAGAGTGGGGGGGTGTTGTCTAGTCATCAAAGTACTTTAGTAAGCAACTCTTGCACTTTGCTTCTAAAATAGAGTTGACATGTTTATTTAATGCATCAAAAACACTGAATAATTTTATATTTTGTCTTTATCTAAGCATAGTATAAATCTAGAGCAGGTGAAGGCGATCTTCTTTTATCCCAATATATCAGATAGGAACTGCCATATATCCATTCAACTATCCCTTGATCACAATAGTTAAAGCCAGCGTAACCAAAGATACTAAATTTGAACCATGAAAAAAATAAATCTGATCTATGATTCATAGTTCTTGTAAAGATCACACAAAGCCATTCAGACATGAGATTATGAAAATTTGGAGTATTCCATTTCAAAATTGGTCCATTGATGCAGCATTGCACCAAAAGATGTTGAGTCTTATTCTGTTCTGTTTCTGTTCTTAAATGGCTATATTTAAATCGTAAAATCCAAGAAATACATGTAGTCTTGTCCCTTCATTAAATATAAATTTAAGTCTAAGTCTGCAATTCTCCAGTTCCTTTTGAATGCAGAACAAAAGATAGTAACAATAATGTGATGTGCATGTGTACAGGCATGTAGATGTATGGCCATATATTCTTCTGTGAATTATTTTAATAATATGAAATACACCATAGAGAAGGAATAAGTGCATGAAATTACAGCCTTCTGCTTTATGTTAGCTAACATTTGTACAAGAATTTCCATTCGAGGCCATTGTGCATACAGGCAACATCAAAGAGGAAGCAAAATAGATGTTGCATGTTCAGGTTTTAGATGGAAATAGATCCTAATTTTAGGCAACAGGAATGGCACTTTTTCGTAAAGGAGGCAGATCAAAGTGAAACTGAAAGCCAACATGTTGTTTCTCTTAACTATGACTAAATAAATATTTGGCAGCTAGGGGTTGTCTGGAATTAGGATGGGGTAATCTTATAAATTGTGTGACTGAAATGTCCATTTTCTTCTAAATTTGGTGGGGGGGATTTACCTATCTCTCTTTTTAAAAGGTGTTTAACCAATGTTAGGACTTAATGATAGCTTTCACGTGTTTCTCATATAACATCACAGATATTCAGCTGTTTTGGTTAGATGGAGCTTTATAGGCCCCCGTCTCCCTCCCTCCTAAAAAACAGAGAGGTGTGGCAGCTGCATGTGTTCTGCAGATGAGTGGTGTCTCAGCATTGTTGTTGTTAGTTGCAAAGTCATGTCCGACCCATCGCGACCCCATGGACAATGTTCTTCTAGGCCTTCCTTTCCTCCACCATCCTCTAGAGTCCATTCAAGCTCATGCCTACTGCTTTGGTGACTCCATCCAGCCACCTCATTCTCTGTCGTCCCCTTCTTCTTTTGCCCTCAATCTTTCCCAGCATTAGGCTCTTCTCCAGTGAGTCCTTCCTTCTCATTAGGTGGCCAAAGTATAGGGTTTGTCTCCAGTATAAGGTTAAAAAAAACCAAGTTATAAGTGCCCACTCTCATTTTTATGCGTGTTATACATATGACACACATTTAAAATAACTACATTTTAAATATATTAGTGCTTTGTGCTTAGTGCTTTGGTTGCACTAAGGAAGGTGTCATTTTGACTTTGTGGGCATCCAACTGCTTTCCACACCTTGGCAACTGAAGAAATCTCTCTCACACACACACAAACACACACACACACACACACAATTATTATTATACTTTTATTCATTAAACATGAAACTCAGTCAACTGAATATTTGAAGATGTATCACAAATATTATTGACTGGCACTGATGGTTGATAGGGGTTGCTGCCAGCATCCTAGGTATCGACCAAGTATCTTCTTAAAATGTATGTATGATGTTCTGAGTAGCACCATTTTTTGAAGTTCTGCTGGTGTTATTGCAGGAAGCTGCAATTTCTTGATGTGTTTTGTAAAATTCTTAGACATGGTACCAAGTGCCCTGATGACAATGGGTATCACTGTTACATGCTTCATCCATAGCTGTGCAGTTTTGATGGCCAGGTCACAATATTTTGTGATTTTTTTTCCTACTTCTTTTCCTACTTCCTTTTATTTGACTCTGGCATCTCCTGGTACAGCAATATCAATAAATGGTACTCTTTGGTTTTTGATAACTGTGATATCTGTTGTGTTGTGTTCTAAATGATGATCTGCCTCTATTCAAAAGTCCCACAAGATCGTCACCTTCTCATTTTCGACAACGTTTTCCACTTTGTGTTCCCATGACTTTTTGGATACAGGTAAGTTGTATTTTTTTATATAATGACCACTGGCTTAATTTATCAACTCGGTCATGTGTAGCTTCTTAATCAGTTTTTGCAATTTGGCTGCACTCAGATAGAACATGTTTTCAAACTGTTATGTGCACAGAAGCTGAGTAGAATAGAATAGAATAGAATAACAGAGTTGGAAGGGACCTTGGAGGTCTTCTAGTCCAACCCCCTGCCTAGGCAGGAAACCCTATACCATTTCAGACAAATGGCTATAGTAATAGGAGCTCATCATCTTACACATTGCTTGGATCATCTCATTGCCATTAAGCTACTGAGCCACTGATAGTAAAGCTTCCTTGACTCTTCCATTATAAATAAAAGAGAAAAGAAGAAAAACATAAGGGAAGATACAAGTTACAGGGGAAAAAAAGTCAAAACAAATAGTAACTATGATGTACAGTCCACATTGAGAACATTTATTCAAGAATGTACTTTAAAATGAATTTATTCCAAACTATGTTTGACATATTAAAGTTTCGACTAATGAACCCAAACAATTTAGCACTCCAAGACTTGCAACTTCCTCAAATAATTGTTTGAAAATAATTAAGCACATCATTTCGGCATAGAAGAAAACAGTTCTTTGGGAAAGTTGCAATTCTTGGAGTGCTGAATTGGTTGAGTTCATTAGTTGGAACCTTGCCATTAAATCAGATGCACCGTATTTTTTGGAGTATATGATTCACCGAGGTTTTGAAGAGGCAAATTTTTGCAGTCTGCAAACCTCCCCCAAGCAGCCTATTTTTCGTAAAAATGGCCCTGTTTTTTGTCAAAAAAGGGGGCACGAATAGTCTTTAGGAGGCTTATAGAATGCTTTGGGGGCTGGGGGGAGCATTTTTTTTGCTCATTTCTGCCCTCCCTAGCCCCCAGGAACCCTCTGAAAGCCTCCTAAAAGCTATGCACAGTCACTTTGGTGAAGGGCGGGGTTTCAGGAGGCAAAAAATGCTGTATTCAGTGTATAAGACACACCCAGATTTTCAGCCTCTTTTTTGAGGGATAAAGGTGTGTCTTATACCCAAAAAATACGGTAACTATTTCCTGCTTTTTCAGTATAATTAAAGAATAGGTAACTCCCTCCCTTATTATATCACAGATCACATTGTCCAATTAGGTGTTCTGGCATCTACTGGCAACTCCTCTTAGTCTCTGGCCAGCACATGTCAAGATGACCTTGGTTCCCACGGGATGATCTGTTGCTGTCTAGTCTGACATTCCAGACCTCCTTCCCTTTCCTGTACTGTGTGGCAAGCTGAGAATCAGGAAGATGGCTGTGGCAGGCCTGATCTGTTTTCAAGGTGACAAAAGGTCTTTTTGTATACCTGATTGCCTCTCCTTTTCTCTCAATTAGTTACAACAACAAAACTTTTCAGATTGTACATTGGTTGCCAGTCTTTCTTTTAAGAACAAGCAATAGAAACCTAGCAATTTTTCTTAAAAAGCGGGGGGAAAAACTATACAAATTATCCAACAAATACCGTGCATATGGCATTTTCACAATCTACTATCAATAGGATTTTGCAGAACTGCACATAGTTGAGATTATTATGAGATTATTAAGTTATTTGCATACTAATTCTAGTTTAAACCAAAGAGCTGTTATTTTCTGCTTTAAACAGCACATGGATGGGGAAACCCCTAAAATGACAAGTGTTAGAAAGGTTTCTAAATGATTTCTGGAACTAGGTAATCATTCAGATGGAATTCTGAGATAGGAAATGTATGTAATCAGCAATACATTTATCTAAAGATCCCTTTTAAAATAGCAAAGCATGAGCAGGTCTACATTATGTTTGTGTGAACTTGAGAAATGTAAAGGTCTAGTTATGAGCTGTACTTTGTCTGCATCTCATAGTCATGTAAAGTTTTTAATTACTTTTCCAATTCGATATATTTTTATGGCATTCCTGGGACTCTGAATGTATCCTCAATTGGCTAAAGCAACACTTGACTACATCATACTGATAGCCCTGGGTAATTTATGAATAGGTTCATTGAACAGATTATGAAATGGTACAGGTTCAAATCCTGTAGAGACACCACTTTCATTAGCATTTCTCTTATTAATATCTACCTCCCTTATTGAACTTGGATAAATTAATTTCTATCACTTGAAGTTATAGTTTTATTATAAACTTTGAAATAACAATAAGCTAGCATTTCATACATCAGAAAATCTTATTATTTAGATGCAAATTGTGGTTGAATAATTCAAGAGAAGAAATATTCTGCAAGTGTGCAGTGTGTCCAGAATTATAACTAGGCCAGTAGCACTCACAGGTCTAAAAAGAATAATTCCAGTCTAAGAGCAATAATACATGCTAGAGACATAGTTGGAGCTCCAGATTTCCTTATATAAGTTGTATCTAAATATATGGAGATTTCTCATGTAAAAATGCCATTTATCAGTCTAGATCTCCCTTTTTCAAATCAGATTAAAAATCTAGCCAGCAGGACAAATGACCAGTAACTTAGAAAAAAAAACTTCTAATAGTAAAAAATGTTATTGTGAAACAGATTCAATATTTATAGAGGTTGCAGAAGAAACTACAGTATGTGTATATTGGGCCCATGAGATGGAATATTTACAGCAGTCCAACTTCACAGACAATGAGATCCGTTCAACAAGGGTTAAATCTTCCTCTTATTTTTTTTTCATCGTTGGGTAGCATTTATTTAATATTCTAGTACTTAATGTTTTTAACACTTTAATTGTTTTATATTGTGTGTTGTGACATGCTAAGCCACACAGTTGCTTAACAGTGAAATGAGTGGTGTATAATTTTAATGAAGAAATAATAAAAAAAATATATTGGTTAAGTGATTAATGTTTATTTTAAAAATTGCACGACCACCCTTCTCATATACATACAACAGAATAGAACAGAACAGAATAGAATAAAATAACAAAGTTGGAAGGGATATTGGATGTCTTCTATTGCAACCCTCTGCTTAGACAGGAAACCCTACACCACTTCAGACAAACGGTTATCTAACATCTTCTTTAAAACTTCCAGTGTTGGAGCATTCACAACTTCTGGAGGCAAGTTGTTCCACTGATTAATTGTTCTAACTGTAAGGAAATTTCTCCTTAATTCTAAGTTGCTTCTCTCCTTGATTAATTTCCACCCTTTCCACCCTTCCACAGTGATGTTTCCACATCACTCTGGATGGCTAACAAAAAAAAAAAGAACTAAGTAAAACAGAAACAATGATTAAAAAAATGAATAATATAAAATAGCAGCTGAGAAGCAGCAATCATAATAACCATACAATAGGCTTATCTATATTATCAGGATCCCAGCCTTGATGGAAAAGCCAAGTTTTTAATGTCCTGTGAAAAGCCAGAAAGATTGGGACAAATCTGTCAAGGGAGGGATATATTCCCAAAGTTAGAGCCACAGCAGAAAAGGCTGTGAATGGGAACTAGAGCATGCCTTTCCTGTTAATATGAATTACAGTTATCTTTTTAAGGGATTTTCTTTCTGAATTTTCAAATGCAATTCAAACATCACAATAATGATTAAAAAAAACCTGTGGAAAATGTATACGATAGTCCTCACTTTATCACCATAATTGAGCCCAGAATTATGGTCATTACACTAATTGCCATGAATTGGGACTCAACTTTATTTTTGCAACAGTCGTTAAGTTAATGTTTTGCAACAGTCGTTAAGTGAATGGTATTGCCATAATGTGAATCCATTTTACGCAATGATTTTTTTCCCCTAGGAACATTGCAAACGAAACATAGAAAATCATGATCATGTGACCATGTGATGTTGCAAACAGCCATAAAAGTGTGCCACTTGCCAAGGGCTCAAAATGTGATCACATGACCAGACATGTGGGTGGGGGCATTTAACTTTGAAATCAGGTTGTAAATAGCATTGGGCAGGGGTCCATTGTAATTTCAAATGGCTGCTACGTCTTCAGTAAAGGACTACCTATACTATCTACCAAAGTGAAACATGGTTTAGGACTTAATTATTTGAGGGAACATCTCTCATCCATAGCTTCTCTCCATCATATAAGTGTGCAGAAGCTGCCAAAAAAGCCAACACAGTTCTAGGCTGCATAAACAGAGGGATAGAACCAAGATCACGTGAAATGTTAATACCACTCTATAATGCTTTGGTAAGACCACACTTGGAATACTGCATCCAGTTTTGGTCACCACGATGTAAAAAAGATGTGGAGACTCTAGAAAGAGTGCAGAAAAGAGCAACAAAGATGATTAGGGGACTGGAGGGTAAAACATATGAAGAGTGGTTGCAGGAGCTGGGTATTCTAGTTTAACGAAAAGAAGGATTCGGGGTGACAGAATAGCATATCTCAGGGGCTGCCTCAAAGAAGTCAAACTATTCCCCAAAGCACCTGAGGGTAGGACAAGAAGTAATGGATGGAAACTAATCAAGGAGAGAAGCAACTTAGAACTAAGAAGAAATTTCCTGACACTTAAAACAATTAATCAATGGAACAACTTGTCTCCCGAAGTTTTGAATGCTCCAACACTGGACATTTTTAAGAAGATGTTGTATATCCATTTGTTTGAAGTGGTGTAGGTTTCCTGCCTAAGCAGAGGGCTAGACTAGAAGATCTTCAAGGTCCCTTCCAACTCTGTTATTCTATAATAAAAAAATCTATTATATCTGCTCCAGTGATGTGCGGTGAGGTTTATGGCTGGTGAGGCAAGCGGGCAAAAGCTGCCCTGCCACCCCGGCGCTATGTCCGACATAGAGGCGGGACGCCATGTCCCACATAGAGGTGTCCTGCCTCTATGTCGGACATAACACCGGGGCGGCAGGGTGGCTTTTGCCTGCTTTCAAGAGGCAAAAGCCGCCCTGCCGCTAACTTTACTCCAGTCATGTAATGCATTGATTGTGGTAAAACATTCAATTGCTGTTATTTTTACAATGGGTTAATGTTAACAGAAGTATCATCAGCTAAATAAGAAATGTGAGCTATATGTAGAAGAATCTATTCCAAAACACTTGAAGGAACTTCAACTGTTTGCTTAAACAAATTAACAAAAAATCATGTCTTCTTTTTGGGATATTAGAAAGATTCCTGACAGCAAGCTAATGTGTGTTAAAATTTCATGGCGACTTCCTCTTTTCCATATATCAAGTAGTGAAATAATCTTTCATTTGCCTACGGTTGAATAAGATGTATGAACATGTACTAAGGCAAAGGGGCTTCATTTTGTTATAAAATATAAATCAAGGAACTTATTGGTTTGCCTCAATCAACTAATCTATGATTTATTTTTGGCTTAACCTATTGTATGAACTATAAATCCATAGTTGAGAACTGATCATGATGTGTAAACAAGATGTGTTACATTAGTATATTAGGCTAAGTAACTTCACATATTTTTTCCATTTTTTTAATTCAAGGGATAAAATACAAACTCACAGAAAATAAACAAGAACAGAACAAAACTAAACAGGACAAAATTGTTTGGGGGAGGGGGCATGATTTTGTTCCTTGATTTGGCAGATATGCCATCTTAGCAAAACGTTTCAGAATCCAATCCTTAAACCTAAATCATAGTTTGCCGGTTGCCTGAAGAAATATAATCTGTTACTGAGATGGATTAGAACTAGTTAAACGCCAAGCCTTCATTGAAAGGTAGGGAAACCAAGTTTCTTAAGCGTTTTGAAGAAAGTACCTTTTAAAGGTCTTACTTAACTCCAAGTGAACTTTTGCATATTGGGGAGATAAGTAGGCTAAAAACAATTCAGCCTTTTATTTCCTATCAATTCTGGTGCAAGGCGATGGTTTAACCCCCCCTACACACACATACACCAATAGCGCGGAGGCTGAGGAAAATGAGAGCGGAGAATCGAGCTGCTCATTTTTCCGCAACATGGCGGGGCAGAGGAAACAAGGCGAGGCGGCCTCAGATGACTGCCCTTTGGAGGCGTTGCTTCTTGTGCCGAGCCCAGGTGCGTATGTAACAAAGCCAGTGGTAACGTGGTTGCCACTGCAGCGCCGGCTGCCTGGTAACCAGGTCCTGCCCCTTTAAACCGCTGGAGGGTGGGACAGAGGCGAAGAAATCCTTTCCACCCCAATCTCTGGCCAGTTCCTCCAATGCTCCCGTGGGTCGCTGGGTCCTGGAGCCGTCGCCCTTTCCTTTTCCTCCTTTCGCGTGCTCACTCCCCATCCCATGTGGGCAGCAGAGGGGAAGGCATCTCTGGTGGCTGTAGCAGCAGCAGCAAAAACAGTGGCAGTGGCTGGAGTGCAAATCCAGGCAGCCGGCTCTGGCTCTCTCTTCCCCGAGCATGTCCCGTTGCTGCTGGCGCCACTTTTGGTGAATCTGGCTGGGCGGCGGGGCTGTTGCCATCGCTGCTGTTGCTGCTGCCGCCGGCGGCACTACCACCACCAGAGAACTTGTTGTTCTGAGCCGCGCTCATGAGTATGGCTGGGCCCAGAACGGCAGCATGCACTTTAAAGTGCCAGCATGCCTCTCGGCCATAAAGCAGGACATGTTTTACTCTATGGCAGGGTGAGGCGGCATGCACTTTAAAGTGCCAGCATGCCTTCCAGCCATTCAGTGGGACCTGCTGAATGGCTGGAAGCCGCCATGTCCCGCTCTACGTGGCGGCATGGCTTTAAAAAATTAAAAATTAAAAAGTTTACACACACATTAAAAAGTTTACTGCCCACGCACCAGCAGAGGCGGGTAAAACACACACACACACACACAAAAAAAAATTACTTATAATAAAACAAATTACAATCACTTACAAATAATTTTGAATTCCTCCCCCCTGCCCCCTCCCTCTGACCCACATAACTTTTCCAACTGTGTCAGAGGATTTCAACTCTCCTCTTGTCTGCCACGCTGAAAATGTAAAAAGAAAAAGGCAAGAGATGCTCTAGGCTAGCCAGGCTGGAATAGTTGCTTCTAGAGTCACTATGTGGATGACTCTGCTTAACTGTTTAAAAAAAGCCTCTAAACAAAGTGTCCTCTGCAGGAGGAGGTGAGAGAATCATGTGCCTCCTTTGCATAAGGAATTTTTCGCCTTTTAACCCTTGCTTAACTCTGCTCAAGTAATCATAAAGCTAGAGTAAAGGAGGCCCATGATTCTCTCGCCTCCCCCTGCAGTTAAGCATGAACCAGAGTCATCCACTGTGACTCTGGCAGCAACTACCTCTGCTTTTTCCTTTTAATTTTGTTTTTCTTTTCATCATGACAGTGGTGAGGCCCTGCCTCCCCTTACCGCACGTCACTGATCTGCTCCAATAGAGTTTGTATCCTATTCCCATTGATCAAAGTACCACTGGTTAAGCAATGCCATCTGATTGCATCCCCAAAACATGCATTCTCTATCACACTATCTACTTTCTGGAACATCAGCCAATGGAAGATTCTGATTCCATCACCCTTTTCTCTTTCCATGGGCTAAAGTAAGTGATAAAGGATGTATGGTAGGATGATTGTGAGTTACATTCTCAGGTTGTTTTTCTTAATTGTTTACACACACACACACACACACACACACCACAGATCCAGAACCTGATGGTTTTATGATTTATAAATATAAGCAAAATCAGAAGTACTTGAGAAAGTTCCATACATTAGCAAAATTGAATTATTAGGCAAAGTGGTCACGCAACACAATTTGTATTCAATCTGAAAATATGATGAAGAAGGGAAAATCAATTAAAATTGAGAAAAATTAGAAACAGAAAGAAATTGAAATGGACACATTCATCATGACTCATACTCCACAAGGAACCCTGGGTAGGAGAAACAAATAGTGTGTGCCCCACATTGGCATTCTTTTTTGGGACATGGCTTTCTGATTTATCATTGTCAAGTTTCCATCGCTAATTGTGCAGTGCCAGGTACAGTCCAATTATTAGACTACAGAATAGTTAAATGCTTGGCAAGAGGCTGAAATGTCAGTAGAAATTCATTTCCAGCTGCATAGAAATAGGATAAAAATGACATTGCATTTCTCTCGGGGTATCCTGGTGACCACAATCTGTCTTAACTTGATTACTAAATAAATACAGAAAAGAGCATAAGTCTTATTCAGTATGCACCTAAGGACTTGCAGATATTTCATTAACATTCTTTACAGCAAAAGGCAACTGCCTTCCTTTTTCAGACTTTCTCCTGGCATTGTGGGGTCATTGTTTCTGCTTTTCTTTTCCTCTTTTCCTTTAACATCTAGGCTTAGAATAGATTTGTTGTTAGTATAAAATTTGGCCTTCAGCCTTCACTGCTTTGTTAGGACCACCATAAATTGGTTTGTTAGACATTGTTTTAAAAGATTTTATTGGTGCTGGGTTCTACGTTAAAAACTGCCTTAGCCATCAAAAAGCTTCCTTTGAGCCCTTTTAGAATTTTAAGAAATTGTGCCAAAATGTATACAGGAATTATCATTGCCGGGTGCAGAATAAAAGATCACACAGCTTTCCAGAAATCAAAAGGACATTTTTCCATTCTATGAAATGAGATAGGTTTCCAAGGCTAGGAAGATTGCATGTCTGAATGCAGAGACTGGACATAAAACTTTGAGTCTGGTATTCATTCTCAGTTCTATGGTTAGCACTGGGATTAAACCAAGACTGATTAAGCCACTGTACTTAAGCACTCCAGGTCATTTTTTAAAGGGTTGTAATGTTGAAGATATATTAAAGGAAGCTGGATTGGAAGATGAGTGTGGTTTTAAAATTGGAGGAAGGAACATCAAGGATCGGTGCTAGGCCCTGATAGCCAAAAACATAAAAAATCTGCAAGCTCTAGTAGTAAAAGTTGAGGAACAAAGTGAAAAGATGGGACTGAGATAGATAGATAGATAAGATAGATAGATATAGCTCTCTCTCTTTCTCTTTCTCTTTCTCTTTCTCTTCTCTCTCTCTCTCTCTCTCTCTCTCTCTCTCTCTCTCTCTCTCTCTCTCTCTCTCTGTGTGTGTGTGTGTGTGCGTGCATGTGTGTTCCAGCATAACTCTGGAATGCTTCCAGCAATTTTAACCAAACTTGGTACACAGATTACTTACTCTCTGGAAACAAATACTGTGGGAGTAAAAAAAAACCTAACACCCCTCAGAGTGTGTGTTCTGTTAGGATACAGCCTGTTATTCCTTAAAATGACTTCTACTGTACTGCCTCAGAATGGCTTCTACTGTACAGTGCTGTGGAGTTGCCATGGTAACAGCATCACAATACTTCACAAGGGGGCTCTCTCTGGTAAGGGGGGAAATCTACCATTAGAAATTGTAGCAAAATTGTGGTTCATGGAAGGAGGGTTGGGATAAATAAATACCACAAGATCAAACTAACGACAGCAGGTAAATTAACCTTAGAATCACCAATGAACATACTGAATTGATGGATAGTTTTTTACAGTCTAGCACTTGGTAGAACAGTCTTGAAGGCCATGGGAAAGATATTCAGATACTGTGATATGTCTATATCTACAACGATCAGAGTAGTGCAAGTAATTGTGTTCACTGTGACAGTCTTTGGAAGCCAAAGTTGAATTTGAAGAACCAGGATAAGAAGAGTATTGATGCTTTTGAACTTTGAGGTTGGAAAAGACTCCTGAGAACAGCCAAAAAAAACAACAACAATTGGATTGTTGAATACACCAACTCTTGATTTATTCTCACTTGAGGTACAAATGGCCAGGCTCAAATTATCTTCTTTTGGACATATAAAACAAAGATCCAGTTCTCTAAGAAAAGCTCTAATGCTCAGATATCTGAAAAGAAAGAGAAGAGGATAACCAGCTGCAAGGTAGAACACAGAGTTTTAGAAATTGCAATTGTACGGGGGCCATTCAATTACTTGGAGAAGATCAGAGGAGTCAGCAGAAGGAGGAATTGAAAAAGTAAACCAAGAGAGGAGCAAAAATTATGCAATTGAAACACCATATTAAAAGGGTAGGGTATCAATCACATGGCTGTGGCTACTATTTATTTTCTACCAGCTGTTAACCCGGCATTGCTTGGGTATTTATTTATCCCAATTCTGTATTAGACATTCACAAATGTCCAGACGAAATGTAATTTCTAATGTTGGATTTTTTCCCCTTAGCAGAGGGAGCCCCCTTGTGGAGTACTGTGAAGCCATTGCCATGGCAACTCCACTGTGCTGTACAGTAGAAGCCATTTTAAGGCAGTACAGTAAAAGTCATTTTAAGGCACAACAGGTTGTATCTTAACAGAACACATCCCCCAAGGGTCTTACCCCCACAGTATTTTTTTCCAGAGAGTAAGTCATCTGTGTACCAAGTTTGGTTGAAATTACTCAAGCCATTCCAGAGTTATGCTGGAACATGCACACACACACAATATGTGTGTGTGTGTGTGTGTGTGTGTGTGTGTGTGTGTGTGTGTGTGTGTATGGTCTGTAGTACTGTCTGCCACTGAGAAGACCCACAAGTCATGAATCTTGTGAGTATAGGAGAGAGCAACTGGATTTTTTCCAACCTGACCAGATGTGGATATATTATTTTGACAAGGCATTGCCAAATGTATACTGGCACTTTAAAAATTATTATCAGTTTTTGTCATCCAATGATGACAATGTGCAGTTGATGAGGGAAAGAATATGAAGTCATCAATATGAAGGCATATTTTCTACACCATTTCCAGACTTTTATGCTTTCAAGGAAAAGAAAGTTTTCAAATCAATGTTTAAGGGTATTTTCCTCAGATGATAAACATTTGCTTGCCTCCCTTGATCCAAGTTTGATAGAAACTCATTTATTTTTGTACTTGGGAAAGCCATGTTAATAGATCCACTTAAAATTGGGCCTTCAGTCCTTCACAATACAATTAGCTCAATACCCTTCTACCTTTTAAGTGGAGAAAGGGAGATATATGCTTTGATCACATTAAATCCAATTACCATAAATTAATTTGCACTGTCTAAAGATTTTGCATTAACTAGAATCCACAAACTATTCTATTTTTACACATAAAATTCTACAATACAGTTCCTTGCTCAAAAAATACATTTGTATTTATATTTTAAACAAAATTGAATTTTAAAAAGCATGTATTGGGAGAAATTGTTGCCAAAAGTGTTTATGTAGATTTAGGAAAGTATGTGTATAAACTCACTAAAAATATTTGTCCATAGAAACATGAAGATCAATTGATCAATCAATCAATCAATCAGAATAGAGCTTGAAGGGACCTTGGAGGTCTTCTAGTCCAACCCCCTGCTCAAGAAGGAGACCCTATACCACTTCAGATAAGGACTTGCCCAGTCTCTACTTTAAACTCTCCAGTGATGGTACATCCACAACTTCTGAAGGAAAGTTCCACTGGTTAATTGTTCTCACTGTTCGGAAGTTTCTCCTTAATTCCTGATTGCTTCTATCCTTGATTGGTTTCAATCCATTGTTGTCTTGCCTTCAGGTGCTTTGGAAAATAGGCTGACCCACTCTTCTTTTTGTGGCAGCCCCTCAAATGCTGGAACATTACTAGTCCTCCTTCTCTCTAGACTAGTCATACCCAAATCCTGCAATAGTTCTTCATATGTTTAAGTCTCCAGGCTTAATCATCTTAGTTGCTCTTCTTTGCACTTTTCCCGAAGTCTCAACATCTTTTTGATGATGTGGTGACCGAAAAGACATTTGGTTTGTCATGCAGACTTTAACGACATTTGGCTGGAGAAACAATATAAAATCAACTAAAGCTTTAAAAAGACTATGAATGTGGCAAAAAGAATGTGGCAAAAAGAATGTGGATAGATTCATCCTTCCTGCACTAAAGATCTTTCATACATTCTTATGCATATTTACTTAGAAGTAAGTTGGCTATTTTCAAAGAAGGGGAATAGGACCTTTAAACATTGACCTGTAGATTCCTTGTCATGTTTAGTAGGAAGTGATTCAGATTGGTTTGGGAGGGGTGGATTTTCTGCTAAGGAGTTGTGCTTTTGATTACCACTTTAATAAGCTTTTCTATGGATGAGTATCCTAGAATTCTAAGATGCCAAAGCTTACTTATATATCTGGCAGCTTTAGTTTGACTGAAACTATTATGTTTAGATTGAAATAATTATTTTTTCTGCTGGTAGTTACTCTATTTTTGGTCTTGTCTCTTCAGGGACTTTCCTTGAAGAATACTACACAAGTGCTTGAATTGGATTAGATTGGATTTTCAATCATTCATTTTATTCATAAGCTTGTTCATAACTGACTGCGTCAGTTTTTAAAGCACATTTGTTTACTGCCAGTTTAGTAGCTGGTAAGTACCACTCTTGTAATAATTTTATTTGTGTCAGTTGTCCCAGGCAATCCCACCAAGATAGGGTTTAAATCAATACATTGTTTGTCATTATTATGCTTATGGGTTCTCTATTCTTCTCACTGTTTGTTAAAAATATGGAAATCGGAAAAGTTCAAAGCTGTAAAGTCACATTAACATTAGCATTTCTCTTTCTGGGCTTGCATCGTAGAAAGGGAGGGAGGGAGGGAAAGAAGGAAGGAGGGAAGGAGGAAAGGAAGGAAGGAAGGAAGGAATAATAGATTCTACAACTCCTTTTTCATATATAACTAATACAATACCACCTTGAAAAAGAAGTTCAGCCAAAGCCATGTCTAGGGAATTTTCACCCAAATGCTAGAGTAAAGCAATAAGAAGAATCTGCGACTAGAAAATCCCAATCTGGTTGTTGGAATTAAAAATGCAAAGTTGAGCATTTTGTATACATTACTTAATTACATACTTCAGTCTAGCTTTATCCATTGGGAAATGTTATGATGCAATTAGCCTTGGGAGATTGTTGAAAATATGCTTAGTACTTGTATGAGAGAGAGAGCGTGTGAGACAGGAAGAAGGAGTGCGGAGAATTGAGTAATTTTGGAATATATTTTTGTCCAAGAAGATTTGTCAGGTGGATACGACTCTTCTTCTCTAATTCAAAATTTTCTGAAAAGCTCTGACTCCACCAGTAGTGGGATTCAAATAGCTTAACAACTGGTTCTCTGCCCTAATGATTTCTTTCAACAACCAGATCCCCAAACTGCTCAGAAAGTTAACAACCAGTTCTCCCCAAGTGGTTTGAACTGACTGAATCACATCTCTGGACTCCACCCATGGTAAAAGATGACAGTACAGTCATTACAAACATCTGATTGTTTGTTGATATAAAAAGCCCTTGTGGGGATGGGAGAAAGGATGAAGGGGGAGGCATTGGTCACTGAATTCAATGGTCAATAAGTTTCTTTTCAATGCATGACTCATGGCCAGACCCCAACCTTTGAGATGAGTGAAGAAATCATAGAAATATGCCTCATTCCATACTATGTATGGGCAACATAGAAGGTTGATCAGAGATAGTAAGCATGGACAGGTCAGGAATATCAATCAAACTGTATATGAGGTTTACTATTGACTTGAAAACACAGCTGAAGTGTTTGAACCAGTGAGTTGCTACCATCACCATATCAAAATACATAGGAGAAGTCACACCTAGATAAGACTAAGGTTGCAAATATAGTTTGAGCTACTGCTGAAATCATATGACATAATTAGTGGTAGAGGTACATCATGGGGTTTTCTCAGAGAAATATCGGCCATCCTTCTTTTTTTTGCAAATAATTAATCTGCTTCAAATCTTTCTAGAGAACTGAAGACTAAAACTGACAGCCATATCTGTGTGCTTTGTAAACATTTTATACATTCTAGATAGTTGATTGTTCAAGAAGAAATAGATAAACAGGGATCTCGTTTTATTGCAGTTGTTTTCTTAGTTATATAACAGACAAGAGAAATGGGTCTATGGCAGGGATCAGCAAACTGCGGCTCTGGAGCCGCATGTGCTGTTTCCTCCCTTTTCTGCGGCTCCGTCACCGGTCAGTGCCACAATTTTGAGAGGAGCTTCCGGTGGTGGGGGGAGAGAAGCACAGTGCACCAGGAGAAGACTCCATGGCAAGGGGAGGGTTTTCCAATTGTCTCCACAATTGATAGGGCTATGAGGAGACTCTATGGTGGGGGAATTGAACTTCCGGTCAGCTCCAGAATTGAGCAGGGGGCTTCCGGTTAGGACCTTTGTGGCTCCGGGTGTTTTCTTTTCTGTAGGAAATGGGCCCAAATGGCTCTTTGAGTGTTTAAGTTTGCTGACCCCTGGTCTATGGTATTGGTATAGTATCCATTACCATAGGCAAATATATTGATAGCTTAATGACAGGAAAAAAATTCTTCCAAAGAAAACATAGCTTTATTTTTCTGAATTACGTTGCAGTACCTGGAATGAGCTGAAATCTAGCCTAGCTCCAGACTAGATACCCCAAATTACCAGATCTATGCTGAAAAAATCCAGATGACTCTTAGATAGCTAAAAAGTGATACATAAATCATTGATGTTTTTTTGGCAACTGATTGCTCTAGTAGAGTTCAAATCACCAGGCTCTGAGGGATTACATTCGAGAGTTCTGGAGGAACTACAGATGTGGCAATGAAATATTGTACCATATCTTTCAAAGTTCCTAGAGCACCAGTGACTTACCAGAAATTAAAAAAGAACTGATGTGGTTTCCATATTCAAAAGAGGGGGGCGGGAACAGATCCAGGAAACTATAGACCAATCAGCCTAACATCGGTATCTTAGAAGATCCTAGAAAAGATAATCAAGCAACAGATCTACAAACACTTAGAAGCAAGCAAAATTATAACCAGAAGCCAACATGGGTTTGTCAAAAACAGATCATGCCATATAAATCTTATCTTATTCTTTGACAAAGTAACTAAATTAGTGAACCACCGAAATGCTAAGGACATAGTATACTTGGACTTCAGTAAGGCATTTGACAAAGTAGACCACAACCTATTTCTTAGTAAGCTTTAAATTGTGGGATAGACAGCATCACCACCAGATGGATTTGTAACTGGTTGACAAACCACACAGAGGATATAGAAACTATCAGTAGTAGCCAACATTTCAGAAGATACGCTTAAGATGGATCCAAATAGACTTGAACACTTACCTAACAAAATAAAATTCAATGGAGTAAGTTTCAATACTTAGGTGCAATGTTCCCTCTAATTTTTTTTCAGGGTGAGCAGAAAAGTATAGTGTTTGAGCTGCACAGTTTCATGCCTGAGCACCTAAGAGAGCAACAGTTTGAACTGCTGTCTCATCTGCTGGACATTTGCGCAACATTCCAAGCGCCAAGCACCAATTGTGAGCGAGGTTTCAGCCTGATGAATGCCAGGCATGAAAAGTGCCACTCAAACACTATACTTTTCCACTCACCCTGAAAAAAAAGGCTCTCTGCTCAGCTTTTACATTGTTAGACTGGCTAGAGAGAGACATGGCACCAACAGGGTCCTGGGTACTGGCATTTTGCAGGCAACCTGTCCTCTCACATTCATTTGGAATGCAACCCATCACACTTGAATTAGATTTTGCCAATTATCCTATTAAAAGATAATCCTATTATTCTAAAATATGACTAACTCGATATTAAAAATGTAAATATTTAATGCTGATAAATAATAGCAGTAATTGTTATTTAGTATGATTAAAATCAGTATTGATATATCAATATAATATCTATCAAAATTGACAATAAACACTAAAATAACAATACAAATATATAATGTGGAATATAAATGTAATAAATATAATATATAAATGCAACATAAATGTAATAAAATAATTTATCATGAAACTCTCCCCCTTTAAAGTAATAAGATCAATTAAATAGTCTAGCAAGTTTGGACAATATGCTATATGTTATGTTACTTAAGAATATATATACCTCAGAATCAGATACAACATCCACATCATTTCCAACTGAGTCAATAAAATCATATGCCATGCCAAAACTATTTTAAATAAAGATATGAAATTAATCAAGTATTGCATTTATTTTTCAAAATGAATGTACAATTTTTTTATTATTTAAGTTTTGTACCCTATCTTTTCTAACTAACGTTAACTTTAAAAAGATGTTACATCGATCAGACTACAATACAAGTAATTAAATGAAGACTAAAATAAGTGTTTTGGCATATTGAGCTTTTTATATTTCTTTCTTATATTGCTTCCTTAGTTGAGAACTTCCTCCTCAGCTTACTTACGCATTAACTGTTTGTTGCTTTTATGGCTTATTCATTCACTGCTCCATCTTCAGTTTTTTTCACAGGGGGCAGGGCTTCCTTCCTTCCTTCCTTCCTTCCTTCCTTCCCTCCCTCCCTCCCTCCCTCCCTCCACTCCTTTGGCCACCAATTTTGATCCAATTCTCTCTCTCTCTCTCTCTCTCTCTCTCTCTCTCTCTCACACACACACACACACACACACACACACACACACACACACACATTCTTTGGGGGGGTTGAATTACTCCGCCTCACTGCGCAAAGTCGGCTCAGCATGTGTTCAGCCCGCGCTTACGACGAATCAAATCCGCGGCCGGCGGGACCAGGGGGTTGCATTTCAAAGCCGCCAGTCCTCTTGCTCCTTCTCCTTCAACGGCAAAGCTCCCGCTGGCAACCCCGCCCATGGCAGTGGCGGTGGTGCCTCCCCCTCTGCTCGGAGCACCTCAGCTGGGCTCTGGGTTATCCCTGCCGTCGCCTCCACCTCCGCCGCTTTCCTACTAGCTCCCGCAGCCTCAAAAGCACGGCAGAGGAGGAAGGGGGAGGGATAACGCGGGGGCCAGCTCAGGTGCTCCGCGTGGAGAGAGAGGCACCACTGCCACGGGCGGCTCATCAAAACAAGTCTGGGGAGGTCCTTTGCAGGCAGCCAGTTCTAGCCGCCTGCAAAGGACTTCCCCACGTTTGCTTTGGTAGAAATCTCTGTGCGGCAGTTAGAAATCTCTGCGCGGGGGGTTTCTAGCCACGTGCGCAGCCGCGCAGCCGCGCACCTTAGAGGGAACAGTGCTTAGGTGAGAAAATGCAAGTGTACAAATACAGATTAGATGAAACTTTTGGTCACCACAATATTATAAAGGATGTTGAGACTTTGGAAAGAGTACAGAGAAGAGCAACGAAGATTTTTAGGGGCCTGGAGGCTAAAGCATATGAAGAATAGTTGCAAGAATTGGGTATGTCTAATCTAGTGAAAAGAAGGATTAGGGCGTGATATGATAGCAATGTTCTAATATTTGAGGGACCACCACAAAGAAGAGGGGGTCAAAACACCCCAAAGGCAAGATAAGAAAAAATGCATGGAAACAAATCAAGGAGAGTAGCAACCTAGAACTAAGGAGAAATTTCCTAACAGTAAAAACAATTAAACAGTGGAATGTCTTGCTTTCAGATGTTGTAGTTGCTCCATAACTGGAGTCTTTTAAGAAAAGACTGGATAGCCATTTGTCTGAAATAGTATAGAATCCCCAGATTGAACAGGGAGTTTGACTAGAAAACCTCTAAGGTACCTTCCAATTTGGTTATTTTGTTATTTATTCTGTCATCCTGTAATGATCCAGATGGTTGCATATTTCTGGAGTATCAAATGTAGCCTTTGAATTATGGCAGGTGGTCACTTTTGTGTGTGTGTGTGCATGCATGTGCGTGCGTCTGTGTGTGTGTGTGTGTGTGTGTGTGTGTGAATGTGACTGTTAAGAGGAAGCTCTGGAAATATGAGTCTTCATTCAAAATTATTGAATGGGATGCAGAGATTATAGAATATGCTTACTTTAAATGAAATGCTCCTACACACCTAAGCAGAACCACTTGTTATTCTTCTAAATAGTGGAAGAGTATATTTAATGAACATTCATTAAAGATGAATTCTTGAAGATTCTATTGTGTGCATTGTACTTAACCCAGAGTGCACAATATTGCACAATAACACAAATGCAGGCATCTTACAGTTTAAAGTCATTCATTGTATTAGGGTTAGAGAAAGCCTCAAGCTTCTGTATTTTAAAAGGGCTGTTATAAAACCTGGGGAAAAAACTATTTTCCCTACATAATGTCTTGGGTTGCATAATCATTGGAACACAAATCAGGCTATTTTGGCTTAGATAAAACAAATTTTGCAATGTTATCTTCAGCTGACGGCATTTTAGAACAGAAGGTAATAATAGATTTTATACTGTCCCTGATGGATCTTTTCTTGTGACTACAAATGAATTGAATAATAAAAGAAATGGGTTTTTAGTAGTAGGTGTGGGATAAAAAGAATGCCAGCAAAACTATTGAAATCTGATGCTGTCACCTTCAAATTTTGGCAATTCCTTTCTCCTTCTGGATGATATTTTCTTAATGTTCAGATCAGCCTTTCATTATTTGGCTGACTTTAAAAGGGTGGGGAACTTGAGGTTCTTAAGATCTTGCTGAACCACTTCTATTGGTGATAGTAAATAGTCAAACCTAGACTAGAGGCTTGCACCTTTTGTCTTCCAAAGGTTACAGAGATTCCAACATTTCAAGTAGGCCTCTTTCTATATCTCTGGCCTATGGACATGCATTTTTCCTGCTGTCTTAAAATTAACCATAAAGGTAAAGGTTCCCCTCTCATATATGTGCTAGTTGTTCCTGACTCTAGGCAGCGGTGCTCATCTCTGTTTCAAAGCCAAAGAGCCAGCGCTGTCTGAAGACGTCTCCGTGGTCATGTGGCTGGCATGAATAAACGCCGAAGGTGCACTGAGTGCTGCTACCTTCCCACCAAAGGTGGTCCCTATTTTTCTACTTGCATTTTTACATGCTTTCGAACTGCTAGGTTGGCAGAAGGTGGGACAAGTAACGGGAGCTCACTCCATTATGGAGCGCTAGGGATGCGAACCACCAAACTGCCAACCTTTTTGATTGACAAGCTCAGTGTCTTCGCCACTGAGTCACCACGCCCCTTTAAAAATAACCATAATAGGCCTTTAATACCACTGGTCAAAACTGCATTCTAAATTGATCTGTGATTGCAGTTGGTAAAATGATATTAATTATGCAACCTATTTTTCTCCAGTGGCTTAGAAAATGCCACAAGCTGGACATGAAGACTACCACTATTTCCCACTCTTACTGCCTAACATTTAATATTGCCTATAGCAGCAGCTTGCCTCTACACAAGAGGTTCTCATATAAATGCTGGTAGACTTAGTACCCATTAATCCTCTTTTATGAATTGGTTGTGGATCTGTCTCATTTTGAAAGCCAATCACACTTCTAGAAACCTAATGATGTGATAGACAAATAAATGCAAACTCTCCAGGGTGATTTTTCTAATAATCAGCGTAAATGGTAGGCATTTGTTTCCGTGCAATTGGCAAAGGCTGCCTGATAAATTAAAATGCCTTAAAATATTTTGTGGCTGAATATATGAAAGGCTTTGAATCTCACTCTTCTGTAATAAATCCTAATGCCAGGAATGAAGTGTTGATTTGGGTATTGGTTATTTCAGAATTTCATTTGAACTAAAACACATTCCTCATCGTCTGACAATACTTTAAATTAAAATTACCGGCAGTGCCTTTTGAAGCACCTTGCGGATATTTCATGCCGAGGGTGTTTAATAATCACATCTGTTGTTACCAACAGCAAGCAGTGAAATATGCGCTCAGGTATTTCTTCGTTTGTAATTGCTGCAGAAGAACGAAGGCATTATTAGCGCAGTGTAATTATGGCAGGGGAGAAGGTTTTTCTTTTTCTTTTCTTTTAAAAAATGAAGAAAATCAAATGTATACGCTCAAATTTTACTCTGTTGAATCGCAATGCCTGTCATAAGTGCAGCTGCCAAACATTTTGGACAGGGTCTGTTCTACTGTCTTTGAAAGTACACGCAAAGGGCAGCTGGTGTCCAACCTGTTTTCTAGTGGGACCATTTGTATGCCAGAGCAGTCAGTAAACATTTAAGCAAATAACAATCAGAAAGGCTGGGCCAAATTCATCACTGAGGGGGGAAAAAAAGCTGCATTTGTCTATCCAGCAGGCTGCAGAGTGGCGTTGGTCCACTGGCTTTTATCACAGCTCAGTACAGCAATCTTAATCATCAGCTAGATTGTGTCCTGAGAATTTGTGTGTGTATACGTGTGTGCGTGTGGGTATGTGTGTATGGCTGATGGCTGGTGATAGTTGCCTTACAAAAAGAGAGGGGTTCTGTTTGGTAACCATTCAGCAACACGCTGAGCTGAGATAAAAGAAAATGAGGGAATGCAGCTGTCACTCTCTTTCCAAATGAAGAACCACATTGAGAAGAAACATCTGTTGAGGTTGGCTTTGAATGCCAATAGCTGGATCTCATTCCAGCATATGCAAGCTTGCCCCTGCTACTTCTTTTTCAGGTATCTCAGAATGTGCAGTCATGAATGCACGCATACATGTGTGAGTGTCTGTAAGTATGAAGAAACTACCACGAAAAGTTCAGCTGCAGTAGTTTCCAGTTTCAGCAAAGATTTAAAAAAAATACATTGTAGGAAGTTAGCACCCAACCCTCTCCTAGGAAAATGAGATGTTTTAGGAAATATTAAAAGAGCAGAATATTTCCCCTAACAGGGAGGTAGAAACTCATCCCCCCCCCATGCCAATGGACCATAAAGGCCTGGGCCAGTCTATTCTACACAACAAAGATCTGTATCCTTCAGGCAGAGCCATAATAGGAATCCCAAAGCCTTTTCATTGCATCATCGCCCAGCAAGTGTCATCCAAGCTTGGGACTCAGGACAGCCTACAGAATTGCCCCTGCATGGTCCCATGGGAGTCTGACACCAATCAGAATGCAAGCTCAAATTCAAAAGCCCAGAGAGGGTATAAAACTCAGGCACTCTCAGCATCTCTGCCCTATTTTTCTTCACCCAACACCTTCAAGGCATGTGATTCTGTCCACCATTAAAACCATCTTTCCAAACAGCCCTGATGTTTTCGGTGTCTTTCTCTCCACTGGGAACTGAACCCAGATGGACATTTCTTCAAACAACAGCAAAGATGTTAAACAACACTCAGGTTTATCAGCCATCAAGAAGCACACAGAGATAACCATTCAAAAGAGAAAATCAAAAAGTGAAAAAAGGAAACAAAATGACCAAAAGATCTTCTCACCAGCAATCAACACCCAAATGAGCAGAGATTAACACCAAGGTTAACACTAAACCAATAATCAAGAAATAATCAATATCCCAATCAAAGAACTACTAATGCAGAGGAACAAGTGAAGTATTACAACTGCCTAATAAAAGAACCATCAAGACCCCCTCAACCAACTCTGCAAGAGCAAGCCACAGTCAAATGAAAGCTAACAACACTCCCTTCTGGCAATGATAATGTTACCTAATTTGGTAATGAAATGTCTTCAAGAAGCTCAGCAAGCACCAAGAACCACACAGCTCCATCCTGAGCTACATTTTCTTCTAAAACACTTACACTATTTTAATAATATAAAGGAAAGAAATCATATACAATAAACTTCTTCTACAGGAACATTTAGAATGAAAGCTGTAATGCCAAGGGAACAGGTTTATTCTCCAAGGACATTTGAATAACACACAACTTCCCTTCCATATCATCATTATAACCTTTTTCTATACTCAGAGCAGGTTGTAGGGTTACTGACTGGTTCAAGGCCACTAGTGAGCTTCATAGTCAAGACAAGATTTACAACTTGGTTATATTCATTCAGAATCTGGTACACTATGGATGGAATCACACTGAGTGCCCAGGAGGTTTTACTGTGCATAATTGAAAAGCCAGTGGCCTAAAAAACAGTCTTGAAATATGACTGGAGAAACATGGGACACAGTCTACAATCAGACTTCTTGGATTATATTGTTACTTCAGGGTTCTGAAGGATGCCCTAATTAACTCATGAGCCTCGAGCCAAATTTCAAAAGAAATCCAGTTATTTATTAGGAGCATCATGTCAGCACTGTTCCAGTTTGAGGTCAACTCTGCTGCACATGGTTTATGAGTCAATTGTGACCCTGTTTCTTCCCTCCTCCCAGAGTGTATCATTAATCACATTGTCCAATGAGGCACTTTCGTGGGCTGTAAAACCCACACCTTTCAGGCTGGCTCCAGTAATCTGAGATCCTTCTTTGATCAAGGTATGGGGGGAATGTGCTTCTGAACGTGGCTGCTGAACTGCTCCATCAGTTCTCCCCCCTTCCTGCCCATGGCAACTTGAGAGCAGGCCATGATTGCTTTGCGAGTTGACAGTTACAAAGCACTTAGCCTATTACATATGAATGGAAGGGTGGGTGAGTGAAAAGTAAAGGGATATAACCAAGAAATTGCCTTAATATTCTGTAGGAAAATCAGAATATCAACATAATAAGATTTTTTTGTAAAATGTTCTACATATGAACAGCCCCAAATATGTAGTTACCATAAAAAGGAACACTTCGACCATATTACAGTATTATATTAAAAGCATTGTTTCCATAATTATCTGTATGAAGTGCTGATAGAGAAAGACTTCAACAGCCTTTCAATTGATAGGCTTTTATTCTAGGTACCCACTGGCTAAATTATCCTCACTCTTGCTGAAAACTGTCTGTAGCAAGTAATTCTTTCTGACAATAGAGATACTTATCTTGTGTTAAGTACATCTGCTAATTTGCTGACATCTATGATAATATCCCATTCATGAAACTAAACAGATGGTACTGCTTAGAATACGGTAAACTATTTTTTCCACTCATTTTGCTCTCTGAGAACAAATTTAAGCTCAGTTAAGTTCTGAATGTAAAGTTAGGATTTCAGAACCTCAAGAAGGTTAACACTGTGTGACTTTGAAATATAGTCTATACTTGATCGGGGATTCAGTGGTCCATTCAATCCTTTCTTTAATTTCATTTCCACCTTTCATTTGTCTTTCTAGCATGAATTCCTAGGCAAATGGTATATGGTGTTGCCATCTAGAAGAGAAATGACTTCTATAAGCAAGTAATAACCAAAACATGGCTTTGCAAAATAAAGAAAGGAAGGAAGGAAGGAAGGAAGGGAAAAAGAAAGAAAGAAAGAAAGAAAGAAAGAGAAGGAAAGAAAGAAAGAAAGAAAGAAAGAAAGATAGATAGATAGATAGATAGATAGATAGATAGATTTTTATTTCCAGATATCATAAACTATCATGTCATTAGGGGTGACACAATAGCAGTTTTCCAATATCTCAGGGGCTGCCACAAAGAAGATGAAGTCAAACTATTCTCCAAAGCACCTGAGGGTAGGACAAGAAGCAATGGGGAAAACTAATCAAGGAGAGAAGCAACTTAGAACTGAGGAGAAATTTCCTGACAGTGAGAACAATTAATCAGTGGAACAACTTGCCTCCAGAAGGTGTGAATCAGTGGTGGGTACTGGATCCCATTCCAACCAGTACACGCATGCTTCTTAGTGCCTCCGCAAGCACTGCACGATGCTCCAGCTACTCAGTGGAGTGTCGTGCAGGTGCTGTATGCACTGTGCGCGTGCGCAGAAGCACCAGAAACCTAAAAGAACGGTAAGGAGCTCAGGTGGGCGGATGGGCCATCTGGAGCACCATACGAGAAACGTATCTGGTGCTCTGGGCAGGCTCCGGTACACCCATACTGGGGCGTACCACCTGCAACCCACCACTGATGTGAATACTTCAACACTAGAAGTTTTTAAGAAGATGTTGGATAACCATTTATCTAAAGTGGTGTCGGGTTGCCTGCCTAAGCAGGGGGTTGGACTAAAAGACCTCCAAGGTTCCTTCCACCTCTAATATTTTATTCTATTCAGATAACTAAACCCAAACAGGAAATGCTTGCCTTACATCTTTATTTGTTAAGTATATGCTGTATCACTTTTCTTTAATGTGCTCCTGTGGGCTAAACTAAAAGTGACAATAATTGCACAGATGCAATTAAATATGAGTATTTTGGCTAAGGAGAAGCTTGGACTGCATTCATGTCTTTAAGAAGGAAGAGCTGAGGTTTTTATTTTCTACCCAAGCCATGGACTGCATAAAAATCCCTTTTGCACTGTTGCTATTTGAAATTGAAGGCACTCTTCCACTTACAGCAGTGGGACTTCTTTGAGATGCAAATAGTGACTTGACAAACAGAAAAACTGAAATTAAATTAAAGAAAAATGATGGAACTCTGACAGAGAAGGAGAAATTGTCTTCCAGAAGGGCTCAATCCCAAGATTGTTCTGGCTTTCCCAAAGCTACTATTTGCATAACAAAAATAGAGGTATTAATTGAATTTATGTGATTCACATTACATTTAATTTGGCCATTATGAAACAAACAAGACAAGTTTCCAATATACAAAAGCTTTGCTCTGCTGGCAAAAGTAGAAGGGCATCAGAGGACATTTTGATTTAGGCTTAGGGAAGGAGTTGAATTTCTTTGCCCCAATCTTCCTTTTACTGAATTCTAACCCTCACTGTTGTATCCATGATTCCCTGTTGCTTTCATATCATTAAGTCAGTGAAATTCCTGATATGATATATCTATCATGTTTCCCCAAAAATAAGACAGGTCTTATTTTCCTTTGACCCCCCCCCCAAATAAAAACTTGGCCATATTTTTGTGGAGGTCATTATTTTTGAGGTGCAGGAGGTGGTAAGTGTGGTCACCTCATAGCTGTTGCTATGTTGCAATATTTTCAGGGAGGGCTTATTTTCAGGGAAGGGCTTATTTTAGTGCATGCACTCAAAAGCTTGATTGGGCTTATTATCCAGGGAGGTCTTATTTTGGGGGAAATAGGGTACCATTCTTGTTATTCTGAATCAGTGGTGGGTTGTAGGCAGTACGCCCTGGTACGTGCGTACCGGAGCCAGCCCGGAGCACCGGATACCATTCCGGTATGGTGCTCCAGAGGGCCCATCCACCTGCCCGAGCTTCTTACTGGTCTTTTAAGTCTTCTGCACTTCTGTGCACATGCACGGTGCATACAGCGCCTGCGCTCTGCTCCGCTGAGCAGCTGGAGCATCGTGGAGGCACTAAGATGCATGCACACTGCCCGTGTCCATGTGGACACTGCCGGGCCCGTTCCAACTGGTATGGTTGGAATGGGATCCGGAACCCACCACTGTTCTGAATGCACATAAAAATACAAATCATTGGCCAGGATATACTATCATGAGGATAATCTTGATGCTATTTTTACATGAGAAGGCCTTATAGCATATAGCACTATTTAATTCATGATTTAAGGTTGGAGAATGGAAATTTCCTCTGACTGGTAAGAGGAGAGCCTTCATTGCCTTTCAACTGCCCAGCTAGAATGAGTACATTTAAGGCAGTGATGGTGAACCTTTTAGGCACAGAGTGCCCAAACAGGAAGGTGTGCGCGAGTACCAGAGTGCCGGAAACCTGACAACTAGCTGACTGGCGTACATGTGCACCTCAGAAACATAACGACCAGCTGGCTGGAGTGCATGTGCACCTTGGAAACCCGATGACCAGCTGGCTGGCATGGATGTGTGCATCACAAATCCGATGACCAGCTGGCTGAGCTGGGGTGACAGCACACGTGACCACAGAGAGGACTCTGTATGCCACCTCTGGCACACGAGCTATAGGTTCGCCATCACAGATTTAAGGTAAAGTGAAAGTTGTTCCTTCACACTTAACAGTTTCATAGGAAATGGTATCACCTAAGTGAGCTTGCTAAGTGGGGTCAAACCTTATCAGTATTTGGATGGGAGATAGATGAAAAAAAAATCTCAGGCTTGTTGGCTAGAGCCGAGGTGGCGCAGTGGTTAAATGCAACACTGCAGGCTACTTCAGCTGACTGCAGTGTTGCAGTTCGGCTGTTCAAATCTCACTGGCTCAGGGTTGACTCAGCCTTCCATCCTTCCGAGGTGGGTAAAATGAGGACCCGGATTGTTGTTGGGGGCAATATGCTGACTCTGTAAACCACTTAGAGAGGGCTGAAAGCCCTATGAAGCGGTATATAAGTCTAACTGCTATTGTTATTGGCTAGAGTAAGAAGTTAAACTAATCATCCTGGAAGAATGCAATGATAAATCATTTCCATGCTATAGGGGAAAAAATAACAGATGTACCACAAAGACCTGCCTTTGATTCTAAGAGATATATTTCTAAAATTATTTCAGTACTGCTGCATTTATAAGTTCTCACTGAGAATTTTTACATTGGCCTTCTTAGCTCACTAGAAACAAGAAAAGTTACAAAATCGGCAAAACAGAGTGTCTTAAGCACACATAGCAGTAGGAAGACACAAAACATTAACAAGATTGGGCAAAGACAACGATCTGCTTAGCATAGAAAGGATAGCAAAGGATAGACACATTAATTTGTCTGGGTGGTTTTCGATAGCTGACGCAGATTGGGCACTATGATGGAGAGTACAGTATATAGTTGAGTACCATACCTAAGCATGTAATAAGGACATTTGGAAACTGACTTCTGGTGAGGACCTCGGGATTTAGATTGGTCAAAACAAGAATGAACCTAGAATAAGTGTGCCACACACATCCCACCCCCATCCCCTTTCATCTTTCACTTAAATACTTCTTTTCATAATCACTGACTGGACAAATTATCACACATACTTTTCAGTTGCCATGGTACAGAAAAGAGGCTGAGGCCCTTGAAAGAGGGCAGAGTAGAGCAACAAATATGACCAACGAACTGGAGGCTAAACTGTAGGATGAACAGCTAAGGGAACTTGATACATCTAGCTTGTGGAAGAGAAGTATGATAACTGTCTTCCAGTTCTTGAGAGGCTACTACAGAGATGAGGAACTTGAGCTTTTTCCAAAGTACCTGAGGGCAAGATGAGAAGTAATGGGTGAAAGACAGTGGTGGATTCCAAATCTTTTCCTACTGGTTCTATGAGACAGAGTGCCCTTGGTGTCCGCACTGGTGAGTTGAGCTATTTTTTGCTCAGCTGAGGCACAGCAATCCCCACTGCCACACGGATATAGCTCAGCTAAAAAAACAAGGGAATATAGGACAGGGAACGACGGGGGCGGGAGGGCAGAGCCAATCAGAAGTGGTATTTGCCAGTTCTCTGAACTACTCAAAATTTCCACTACCGGTTTGCCCGAACCAGTCTGAACCGGCTGAATACCACCTCTGGTGGAAGGTCATTAAAAAGAGATCCATTATAGAATTAAGGAGAAATTTCCTGACAGTGGGACGTATTAATGAATGTAACAGTTTGCCTTCAGAAGTTGTGGGTATTCCCATTACTAGACGTTTTCAGCATAGATTGGGCAACCATTTGTTTCAAATGTTATACAGTCTCCTGCTCAAGAAGGATGTGGACTAGAAGACCTTTGAAAGCCCTTCCCAACCATGTTATTTTATCTTCTATGTTCTACTTCCTCTCTGAAATTGTTTTTGTTTTGATTTCTCATTTCTTGGTTAGATTTCAATTGCCACCAGCTTTCTTTGCTTAAGACAATAATGAATTCTTTTCACAATAATTGACTGGGAATGCCAGATAAATCAAACTTCCAACATGCAGGTTGCTCATCTTACTACTTTAAGCCAACCGAGCCTCTGCAAGAATGAATGACCTTATTGTAAAGTGGGAGCAGATCCCACTGTTGCGGTCTGCTCTTGATCACTGTGCCATTTTCGACAGCATTTTTACCATCTGTTTAACAAACAGAGAAGACCCACAGGGATCCAAATCTACCTACACCATGCCCCTGTGCCCAGTCAACTTTCCTTAAAATCATTGCCATCTTGCTCTTCCATGTAATTAGCACTCATGGCAATCAGCGGGATACATGTTGTTTTTAATAAGCAGAGGAACAGCTTCTGGGAGCACTCGTTGGTATATGGACCTGTAAAATTTTAAATATTACAAGAATCAAATCCTTTATGAAAATATAATACCTTTGGCATAGTTAAGGATGAAGGATGTTTAAACAACTGTAGTCAACTAAAAGTGGAGGTATGATGATGTTAACATGGTAAACATTTGAGTTAAGATATTTGAATTAATATGAATTAATGGAAGAGATGCACAAAAACTTGTTGTAACCAGCTGATATACTTTTTTATAACATATACTTGTTGTGGTTTTTTCCTCTGTCTTGTTTTTTGTTCTTTTTTGTTTTGATTTTTTTTTCTCCCTACTGTTGTGGGCATGTGTTGTTTATGTAACAAAAAAAAATAAAAAAAATATTTTAAAAAAAGATAATATAATACCATCATTATTAAAATTTTAAATATTTTTGAAAGTAAAATATACAGTACAAACCACAGGCATGGAGAGAATGAATACATCATTAGTGGATCCAATTTAAAATGCTACCATTTTTTTCAGGATATTTCAAGTGACTTTTAGAAGCTGCAGAAATGGAAGCACATATGAATCATTCTTTGGATTTATGTCCCTTCTTTCATTCAGCGCTGATACGGAATTCTGGCCAGTATGAGCCATGGATGTTTGTCTTATACAATACTATGAGATGGTTATCATTCTATCATTTTTTTAGGATGGTTGCTATATTTGTAAAAGAAATTTGCTATGAATTTGGGTTTTTTTAGAATGAAAATTATATGACTTGCAGTGACACTTGTAAGCAATAATTCACAGAATCTAGCAGTGCCAGACATTCATAGCAAAACATTTTGTACAAGAGGTATCTACAATAAAAGATGTGTACCCAAAAATAATTCTTGTTACAGTTACGAGATGTGTGTGTGTGTGTGTGTGTGTGTGTGTGTGTGTACACACACATATGTATATATGCTGGTCTTGTTGTATTCGGGTCTTTTCCCATGTAAGATTGAGATTGTCTTGGCAACATTTTGGCGAGGTCTCACTCGCTAACTTCAGGTTGGGTTTTGGGCACTCCAGCCAGCATACCTACACCCGTGAAAATACGAAAACAAATATGTATATATGTGTATATATACAGTACATACACACACATACACACATATATACACTTATACAGAGAGAGAGAGAGAGAGAGAGAGAGACAGAGACAGAGACAGAGAGAGACAGAGCATGTTTGGGGGTAGGGGAATGTATATAATGGAGAGAATATATATAAAAATCTGGAATAGTTTCCTTTAAAAGTGCTATGGATTAGATAGAATTATGCAGTACTTGTGTTGGATTCATTAGTCAAAGTCAGGGAAACTTTCAAGTGAACAAATATATATATATATATATATATATATATATATATATATATATATATATATATATATATATATATATATATATATATATATATATATATATATACACACACACACACACACACACACACACACACACACACACACACACACACACACACAAGGCGGGGCATAACCTTTTCCTAGGGGGTCACAGCAACACTTGTAATAACAACACAAATAATTCATACACCATTCGAAATCCCATCAAAAACTGAGTTTATTGACACGATTTAATAGTCAGTATGACCACCATTAGCCCTTCGAACAGCATTCAAACGAGGTGGATAAGAACACAACAAATCTTCAAACAGTTCCGTTCGATTTTCCAGATTTTTCAACACAGTTTCCAAATTCATTCTCAAAGTTTCAACCGAAACAAATTTAACATTTAATAGCTCATTCAATTCAGTTTTTTATGGGCTTTAAAATGAGGTGTCGCGGAAGTTGTAAACTGCTGTCGATCTTGCTGTGACCCCCTAGGAAAAGGTTATGCCCCGCCCTCTGGAAAATCTGGAAAATCGAACGGAACTGTTTGAAGATTTGTTGTGTTCTTATCCACCTCGTTTGAATGCTGTTCGAAGGGCTAATGGTGGTCATACTGACTATTAAATCATGTCAATAAACTCAGTTTTTGATGGGCTTTCGAATGGTGTATGAATTATTTGTGTTGTTATTACAAGTGTTGCTGTGACCCCCTAGGAAAAGGTTATGCCCCGCCCTGTGTATATATATATATATATATATATATATATATATATATATATATATATGTATGTATGTATGTATGTATGTATGTATGTATGTATGTATGTATGCATGCATGCATGCATGCATACATGCATGCATGCATACATATTTAGAGTCACAACCCCTGGTAAGCCCCAATTATGGGAGAAAGCTAACTGCTTCCATCATCTGTCAATCGGCTCGTCACAAGAGTATATATACCTTCTTCCCTGGCTTCAGCTGATAAGGAGGAGACCTGTGGCTTAATGGCTAAGACATTTGCCTAAGATGCAATACAGCACAGGTTCGAATCCCAGTACACACACACACACACACACACACACATATAACAAATATATATTTGTAAAAAAATGTAGAAGTAATAGACTTGTAGAAATTGTGATAAAGTAATATAGGCAACACTAGCATAACTTTGGATCTAATCTGAATTCTACCCATTCGTGGACAACATATTTCAATGCCTTTAATGTATGTATAGATTCAGAGTTTGCATACATTATAACAAATCACTAAATTAAACCAGCATTTAGCTATTCCGCTGGTTCTCATCTCAAAATGTAAACTTGGTGTGTGCATGTCTCCAAATCAGACTTGATTCCTGGGGGTGGGGGGATGGGGGGGACTTTTTCAGAAGTGATAAAAGCAGCACTGCAACATTGTGACACAAGCCACTCCCTTTTTGTATGTCATAGTGACATTGCACAGATACTCAAAGCTGTGGAGTGAACAGCCTGAGGATGTCGTCTCTGGTTTTTCTTCCCAACTGCTGGTACTTGGACTTCTTCCACTCAGTGGATCTAAACTGCTTGTCTCCTTTGATGAAACTGGTCACTTTAAGAAATTGTGGTCTGGATATCCACCTCACTAGATGGATCAGACCAGGAAATCAACTCCACAGGAAGCACAAACTATTTCTATTTTGAGTGGTTGTGATAGCAGAATCGTATAGGATTAGTTGCTCTGTATCTCCACTCCCTTTTTATAGTGCATTAGTGAGTCACTTTTGAATGTTATCTGGATGTTCTGAACCTTTAAAAACACTTCAGTTGCTATAGTCTGGCAAGATTTTTTCTACTGATGAACAACAATAAAGGTTAATCAGAAGTAACTCCAAACAATAAAGTTACTCAGAAATAACTCCTCGTCTCATTCTTGGTACTTGGGGCCTGACATTCTCGTGTGTGTGTGTGTGTGTGTGTGTGTGTGTGTCTCTCTCTCTCTCTCTCTCTCTCTCTCTCTCTCTCTCTCTCTCTCTCTCTCTTTGTCACTTTAACTCCAGTTCTTATAACTATTTGCTTTTTTCCTAAGATATTTAAACCCATTTTTCTGAAGTATGTCTCCGTGTGAGTATGTCTATGTGTTTAGGAGCTCAAGCACAAGGAAATGCTTCATGGAAGAATCTGGCTGATATTTCCCTGCTGTTAATAGAAGGAAAGGAAGCAGCACTTTGCTTAGACAATACTTGCAAATGTGTGTTTGTGTGTATGTGTGTTATGCGAGTGCCTCTGCGTATGTATACAAATGATGATGTAAAATTGAAGTGACACTTCTGGCTCCTACTATTTGCTTTGATTTTCTCTGTGAGAAATAGATCAATAGGTTATTAAACACATAACATTTTGTAATATTCTAAAGTGGTTGTGCTTTTGTTTATTGCCTTATGCACCAATGTTATTGGTGTGTGTCTCAAGAGCAGGAGCAAACACTGCAAGCATTAAATATTAAAGGTCATTTTGGATTACTATATTTTAACAATGAAACACATTGCATTTTGGCATTTTGAGAATAGAACAAAAAAAAATGGATACAATATGTCTGTGGAACAGTGTACCACTTTTCAATTAAAGTAAGCAACATCCAGGAAAGGTTGAACCCAATTTTATTAAACTATAACCTTATTCAAATGGAAACCTTGTAATTATTGGTAGCATGGACTACTTTGAAATTGAATTCATTAAAGTAAAAGGTTTGTCCCTCCTTGAATATCCACTTGCTTTATTTATTTGTTTAGTAAATTTATTCACCACCCATCTCACTGTCATGCAACTCTAGTTTTAATCTTAGTTTGCTAATATTCAGCCAATGGTAAAGGAAATGGGTGGAAAGTGGATGTTCTTTTCTGGGTATAGAAATTCCACAGTTGTACAAGTACTGTAAATTCTTCTTAGTTGTGCTAATCTTGGAGCATGTCTTTATCTGAAGAAAAATGATTTTGGAAAATGCATTATTTTGTGTAAATTGTCCTTATGTCATGTCTCTTAGATCCATATTGGGATGTTCCCATTTTGGTGTGGAGGGGGCCCTAGATGCTCTTTTAGAGTCTCTTTTCTGTTGTTCTGACCTAGATGTCCCAAGAGCATGAAGCAAACTCCTTTTAACAATTTACTGTGAATTCTGCTTATTCATATCTAACAAAATCTTTCGAGGGAAGCTCTACAGTCACAGATCTTATCAGGCTTGGCGATATCTGCAAAACTTGGCAAGGAGTCTCGGACAGTCACAAACCAATTAAGCAAACTAATTGTCTCCTGCAAACTCCACTCCCCTTTCGCTCCTCTTTTATTTCCTCTGGAGGGGCCATTCATTGTCGACCTGTAGCCTTACTCCAAAGTCGACCTTTGTTCTTTAGCTGTTCCCTTCATCTGGCAACTCTGCTCATGCACACACTGGGAACAGGCTCCAGCTGTTTAACTGCCTCACTGATCTCTGACTCTGAAGGCAGCTGATAACTGGCATATGGCTCTGGCCCCCCAGGGGTGGGTTTCAACCGGTTCGCGGCGGTCCCTGCGATCCGGTTGGTCGCCGAACCCGGAAGTAAGTAACTTCCGGGAACGGCGAAGGCCCCCCCCCGCGCCCGCTCCTTACCCGGTTTTGCCGAATTCTGCGCTTCCATGCATGCGCAGGACGCATACAGCACCTGCGCGATCCTCCAGGAGCAGCTGGAGCATCGCACAGACGCTAGTACGCATGCATGCGCCGCGCGCGTGCGCGAGGACGCCGCCGGCCTCGTTCCAACCGAACCGGTTGGAACGGGGCGAGAAACCCACCCCTGTGGCCCCCTCTCTGCCTCTGGCACAGAGCCCTTATCAGAGCCTTCCTCAGACTCCAGGACTGGTCCATGTTCCTTCCCAACTTCCTCACTGTCCAAATCTGCTGCCAGCTTCATTGGCTGCTGGCAAGCCACAACACCTGTTTCTGGTCTTACTGTCACTTTGATATATCTGCATGGGAAAGGGAGGGGGAGAGATTGGCTGGGGCCATATGCTTTGTCTCAGCTCTGAAAGAATGGGCAGAGTGGTGCCCGAAAATAGCTTCTTATCACCTTCTCAGCTTGGGTCCTTCACACTGGTTTATTGCCTCACCTCAGATTAGACATGGGGGAGGGGTTTTCTGCAACATTTAACCTAATGGTTCTGAGTGGGAACTTCAGATCCTGCTTTGCTTTATTCACTATCACTTTCTCTCAATAAATGTTTCTTTTTGAAATAATGCCTGTTTCAAGAGTTCTGCTTTCTTGAAATGAAAGGAGAGGCAAGTCCTTACATCTTATATTTTCCTTTGTCAGCTCTCCTCTCCATCATGACTTTGCCATGAGTCAACATTTAATTATAAAAACATATATTGACAACAGTGACCAAGGTTCACCTAGTTAGGTTTCTGGAACTTCTCATAATAATGAACAACAAAGTCCATATTCCCATAAATACGGTTCAAGAGTAACTGATTTACCTTGTCAGATTATTGGCCTTTAAAAAAAATGCCATTGCTTTTCTTCAGAATAGGGCTGACTTGGAAACCAAATATTACTGTAACAGTAATAATGCTACAATGATTTAAAAATGAATTGGATAAGTTTTATCTGCCTCCCTACCCAGAACTTCAATTATCTTCATTATATATGGATTTAATTTAATTATTTAATAACTTGGATTCTACCTTTAAGATTGTAAAAGAAAAACTGCAGTTCAGTTATAGAATACATTTTGTTCCATAGGGAATACCTCATCTTAAGTCTCTCCATTCCAAGTTGCTTTTGGGAAATAGAAGTGTGTGTGTGTGTGTGTGTGTGTGTGTGTGTGTGTGTGTGTGTGTGTGTGAGAGAGAGAGAGAGAGAGAGAGAGAGAGAGAGAGAGAGAGAGAGAGAGAGAGAGAGAGAGAGATTAATTTGTTCACAGTGCAAATTTTAGAGAATAAAGAAAAATAATAAATAGATAAGAAACAAAATATGGAAATGAAGGAAAACAGAAACAAAAAAGGAAGAATAAAAAAACATTATTATATAAAAAAGAAACTTCTGAACTTCCTAACAAGGATTATTCATGCATTTACACTTTGACCCCCCTCTCTCATAGTTTAGATTGTAATTTCCTTCTTTCCATAGTCTACCCCTTCTAATCGTAAAACACATACAGTAAATCACAGGTTCATTTTTCTTCTTTCTTCAGCAAAACGTCCAGAAGGAGTTTCCAGTGGCTAATAAATTAGGTTATTGTCCTTTCCCTAATGAGACAAGTCAATTTTGCCATCTTTGCTAATTCTGCAATCTTCACTATCTGTTACTCCATTGTGGATATTTCAGAGCCTGCAGTTGTCAGATCTACAACTTCAGCTATTTCTGGGAATTGAGCCAATTTATTGCTGACTCTGCTGTACTGCATGTGAAATTTGGTCTTTTACTTTGTTTTTAGCAGAACTTGTGGAAAGTTAATTATTCAATTAGCAGGAGTCTTTCCCCTGCCTCCTAGCAACTTTTTCCATCCCATCCCAGAAGCTGATTCATTAAAATATTATTGGAAATAAGGACAAATGTAAGTTCAAAATGCTTTGGAGAGATTGGGGATGGATGACAGCAATATAGGTTAATTCAGGAGAAGCAGCAGAATTTTGGGTCCTCTTATTTTTAAACCAAGATTGCTCACAAATGAGCAATCAAAGTCCAATAAAACTGTAACAATTCTACATGATCACCAATGTTCAGATAAGCTTGAAATAGTTTATAAAATAAAGCAATCTTAAACCCGAAACCTGTATTTGGCAATATTACCCAGTAAGGGAGAAACCATAATGTGGAAGAAGATTGCTTTTCTCCAGAGGAAAGGTTCTAGACTATTTAATTTAAAAATGTGGACTGATGACTCCACACTTTCTATGTATGAATTGACCTTTTACTGACAATGTAAAGGTCTGATCAATATGATTCCTTGTGGTCAAGGAATTGTATTGTGTTTAAGACTTGAACTGCATTATATTTAAATATAAAACTTCTTCCTTCCCCCCTTCTTTCCTCCCTCCTTCTTTCTTTCCTTCCTTTTTCTCTCTCTTCCCTTTTTCTTCCTTCCTTCTTTTCTTCCTTCCTTCCTCTCTCTTTCCTTCCTTCCTTCCTTCCTTCTTTCTTTCTTTTTTTCTTTCCTTCCTCTTACTTTTTTTTCTTTCATTCATTTCTGGGTTTATTAATATTCATTTTCTTTGGTAGATCAAAATATTTTTTTAAAAAAAAAAGAGGTCATAAGGTGAAAAATATTTTAGTAAATTAATAAAATGCAACACTGACACCAAAGCATTGTGTTGGATGGCCCTTCTCTTCTTTCCACAAGCACTGGAGAAAAGCAACACATTAGAAATTGTACAAAAAGACTAAGCCAGAAGTAATGGGGGTGGGAGGAAATTGGTCTCATGTTAGCTGATCGAATGATTGCACAATTCATTCTTTAACTTGCAAAGGTCAAGAACCTTTTAACCTTTATGGCTAAAATGACAACAGGCCATCCTAACAGACAATATGGCATCAACCTGCCTTCCTGAATGATAATTCAAAGGCCATATATAGTCCATTAATCTTTTTTGCGTTGACTCAAGATGTAGACATTGCTACCCTACTGCTGGTAGCCTTTGGAAGCCAGGAAATCAACAACAAGCAGAGTCGTAGCTTGTTTTAAAAAACAATGTCCATTCTCAATGCAATGTTCCAATGCAGCTCTTTCTTTCTTTCTTTCTTTCTTTCTTTCTTTCTTTCTTTCTTTCTTTCTTTCTTTCTTTCTTTCTTTCTTTTTCCTTCCTTCCTTCCTTCCTTCCTTCCTTCCTTCCTTTTAATGCTGCCAAGTAGAATCCTCATGAAAAAGAGGCTGGCTAAACAGATCAGAAAGAGATATATAAGGAAAGTTATATTTTTATCTTGACCTTTTACACCATTGCCAATTTTCCCACTTTGTAAAGTTGTACTTTGCAGTGTGTATATTCACCTTGGTTTTAGACACAGTGGTGGAAGCCAACTGGACATTCCACAGGGGGGATGAGTGTGCAATTATCTAGCTGCTGTGATATTAGTTTTATGGCTCGCCATATAACATGAACTTTCACAGTGATAAAAAGCCAGTTGGGAGTAACTAAGGAACCAGAGAGACTTTGGGTGTTACAAGATATTTAATTTGATAGCAAGGTTAAGAAGCTTGATTCAGTATAGTATACAGTCAAATAGTACCCTGAGCACTGGAGACTTTTATTAGAGTTCAGGTCTGCTTAAAGGCATAGATCCTGGTGGAATTTCTTTATATTGACAAATTGTTTAAAAACCAAGTTCAGTGCACAGATAACATTCAACCTTTTCTGTAATATCTGACCCCCAAGATTAAAACAGCAGGTATCATTGATTTAACAGTTAAATATCATTTTAGTGCAGATTCTCTCACCTATGAAATACTGACCCAATAAATTTCCAGAAAAAGCTGGTGTTCTTATAGGAATAGAAAACTCATGTAATTTTATATTCCAATTTATAGATTTCTAATTGCCCTTCTGTTTTCATGCTTTATTGATTCACAGAGCACATATTTAACATATTTGCCATTAACAATTAGCAATAATCACAAAGACATTAATGTTCCATAATCTGTTCATAATAACATTTATAAATCTAAGATCAGAACTATACGTTGCATGGTATAAAAGTGGTAAAAGAGCTACAACTTCTTTATATATATATATATATATATATATATATATATATATATATATATATATATATATATATATATATATGTGTGTGTGTGTGTGTGTGTGTGTGTGTGTGTGTGTGTGTGTGTGTGTGTGTGTGTGTGTGTGTGTGTGTATGTGTGTGTGTGTGTGTTTTATTTGTGCTGATAAATAAATAAAGGGAGACTAGTATAGATCTATTTCAAGCTATTTAGCTCTCATCAGCTAGCCATTTAGCAATAGCAGTAGACTTATATACCGCTTCATAGGCCTTTCAGGCCTCTCTAAGCGGTTTACAGAGAGTCAGCATATTGCCCCCAACAATCTGGGTCCTCATTTTACCCACCTCGGAAGGATGGAAGGCTGAGTCAACCCTGAGCCGGTGAGATTTGAACCGCTGACCTGCTGATCTAGCACTAGCCTGCAGTGCTGCTTTTAACCACTGCGCCACCTTGGCTCTAAGCCATACCCTTACTGGGATTTGAACCTGTGCTATATTACATACTAGGCAGACATCTTAGCCATTAGGCCACAGGCTCTTATCTGTTATCAGCAATATATATATATATATATATATATATATATATATATATATATATATATATATATATGTGTATGTATGTATGTATGTATGTATGTATGTATGTATGTGTGTGTATATATATATATGTCTGTGTGTGTGTGTGTGTACACACACACACACACACACACACACACACACACACACACACACACACACACATATATATATATATATATATATATATATATATATATATATATATATATATATATTATTTCTGCAAAAACTTCTGTCTGATCAAAAATTGCACTGCATTTTAACTACAATGTGTTTATTTACCCTCACAAAAAAATTCTGAATAGTTGTATAATTTATATAATTTATATTGTGACATAAACATAATTGGGTATTATTCCTCCTTCAAGCCTCTTCTTAGTCTTTAAGATATTAATAGAGTTGAAAGGGTCACCTCTAGTCCAATCCCCCACCCAAGTAGGCGTTCCTGAACCCCTTCTGACAGATGGCAGTCAGAAAGCTTTCTTCTTGAAAGCTTCCAGTAATGAAGTTTTTCTGGAAAAAATCATTTAAAGTTTAAATGAAAAAAATAATAATCAAGAAAAGCAGAACATAAATATAACGTTTAAAAATAATAATACCACATAGGGATAAATATTAAATAAAATAAGCATGACTAAAATCATTAACCAAAAGAAATCTAACTAAAATATATCCAATGGCTTATAACTATGCATGGCAAAAATATTAATACTTGTGGCAGTTTTGATTTATGCTGCTCCTAAAAATAGGAGAAAATAATCTAATATATTCCTGGACATTTTGAAAAGTATATTAGAAAAAATAGGGAAGGAGATACAGAAAAAGAAGCTTGAGTTCCGTTGTATGTTCTCCATACCTCCTTATCAAAATTTACATAATTTCAGGCAAAAGAGCAAAAATAGCTATTTTGTGACTGACCATTTTGGTAATTCTCCCAGAAACTAAACTTGTTATTACTTTTATTTTTATTTTTTTCCCTGAAGATTTTTTTTTAACAAATGCTATCATGACTGCAGCTACTAAGATTGGTTTGGAAGTACAGGGAAGGGGAAAAGAAAAATACAAGATGGTAGTCCATTCATTGCAGGTTAAACCTTGTATGTTTTAGAATTCATCTACGTCAGACACATATACAAAGGAGTAAGTCTATGATTGTTCTTATAAGAATGATTTTCTTTGAAATGTTTGGCTCATGAAAGATTCTGTATGATTGTATTATCACACTTAACTTCCGAACAGGGAAATAATGTTGAAAACAAACTATTAATGTCATCCCGTAATGCAGGATTTTTCAATTTCCAATTAAAAATGGGGGGGAAAAAACATGGAGCTTTATAGTTGGAGACAGTGGTGGGATACTCCCAGTTTAACAACCAGTTCAATGATTGTGCAATTCTCTCTGTGTGCATGCATAGCTTGAAGAAATCTTCACTTCCGGGTTCCTTCAGAAAAGCAACATAGCTGATTCACATGGCAATCTCTCTGCCACCTGAATGAGCTGAGAAGATAAAGGTAGGAAAATAGCGCAGGCAGGCGGGCCCATCTGATTGTCGTGGCAAACTGGTTTGTTCCCAGTGTCAGGCATATAGCCATATTCCTTTTGGATCTTTGGCCTGCCACACTTTCTATTATTCTACTATGCTTTTTCTATTGTGGGAAAAATGGGAGGGGGGATTGTAGGAGTGAGATGTGATGTAGCCATAACAAAAATCTTTGTAGAAAGCCAAGGTCATCCTTCGTCTTTGCATCTCTGCACCTGACTGGAACTGTCAGCACAGCGGTGGATGATTGGACCATGTGATGGACTTGTGGCTGTGGGGATAAGATCTTGAACTTTCAACTGGGTGGGGAAAACCGGGAAGTTTTCCGCTTCGGGTTTTCCCAGATTTACCAACATGACTCGCTTAATAAATTGGAACTTTGAGTAATACTTTGCCTTGAACTTTGATTTAATTTTGGATGCTATTTGGAACCCTGACACCCAACTGACCATCGGAGCTACCAGTTTTCCCAAACTGGTCCAAACTGGTAGAATCCTATACCTGATTGGAGGGCAAATAATCATTGATTTCTATGTTTACTTTGTAAGTGGGCACACTTCAAAAATTCAAATAAAGATCTGGAAGTAGGAATAACTTGCTAAGCATTTACGTTCTTCTGAGGCTGTTCAGAATGTTATTTCCACTCTTTTACTTTGCTGTTCAACTGCTTGATCTCACTTAGTGTAAGGCTTCCTTTCCGTCCTTGTTTCATCTCACTTGCAAGGAGACTGCAGCTGCCAGTTCTGCCCACATAGAGTTATTTTTCATGTAGCCGCCTTGCCTTTTCTCACAACTCTGGGGAATTGAGGAACAGATTATCTGGTAAAGGAATGGGAGGAGGATCAGGGCTACTTACTTATATTCTGAGTTAAAGAGCTGATCCGTTTACAATAGTTTGGTGTTGTGTTATAATCACTGGAAAGTGTTCCTTTAGATTTGTTTCTTGGTTAGATTTCCCCCCCCCCCCATCTTTACTTCAAGATCTCACAATGGATCTTCACTGACCTTTTTCTCAGTACCTTGAAGTTATCTAGAATTAACATAGAGCATGGGTGTCCTGAAGGTGCTTTTTCAGGAGGCAACAGGACTTTCATTCTTCACTTCTCATCCAAGAAGCTTCTTCAGCTCTGATAGATAGTGGGGAATGGAAGGATTTATATTCCTTGCTATTCCACTATCCTGTCAGAGCTTAAGAAGCTTCTTGGGTGAGATGTGAGATGTCTTCAAAAGAAAAAAAAACAAGAAAGTCCAGTTGCCTCCTGAAAAAGCACTTTGGGACAACCAGGACCTGGATGATTGAGAATCTCCACAGATGCAGAGCATGTGTGTTAGGGCTACCTCATAAATATTGCAGTGTGGGTGGGTGGTACCTATTCCTAACCACAATGTCACCAAAATAATGAAAAGGATGTACGATCTTATGATGTCTTTCATTTTACTTATTTAAAACATTTATATAGCCTTCTTTCTTATCTCAAACTCTGGATGACAAAATTCAAATGTGATGCATGTATCACAACATTAAGGTAAAGGTAAAGGCTCCCCTCACACATATGTGCTAGTCATTCCTGACTCTAGGGGGCGGTGCTCATCTCCGTTTCAAAGCCAAAGAGCCAGTGTTGTCCAAAGATGTATCTGTCGTCATGTGGCTGGCATGACTAAATACTGAAGGCACACAGAATACTGTTACCTTCCCACCAAAGGTAGTTCCTATTTTTCTACTTACATTTTTACATACTTTTGAATTGCTAGATTGGCAGAAGCTGGGACAAGTAACAGGAACTCATTCTGTTACATGGCACTCAAGATTGGAACCACCGAACTACCAATCTTTCTGATTGACAATATCAGTGTCTTAGCCACTGAGCCACTATGTCCCTCTCACAACATTGCAATAATGCAAATCTCATACTTGCATCATAACATTGCAATGCATGTTTCTTCACTTATCATTTCCATAAATGTGTTCAGTAAGTACCACATAAAGCCTTCCTATGGGTAGTGTATAACAGGGGTCTCCAACCCCCAGTCTGCAGACCACAACTTGTCCATGATCTGTTGGAAACCAGTATGCGCAAGTAGTTGGTGAGCACATGAAGGCACGAAGCTCCATTTGTGCAAGTGGCAGATGCTTACACAAAACCATCATCTTTTCCCCTCCCCCTGATGCTGCCCCTGATGCACAGAGCTGGAAAGATTGGGGATCACTGGTGTAAAAAGTATATCAATATCTCTTCTTCAAGCACTAATTTACCTTGTGATTTCTAAGGCATTTCCAGGTCATCTCTGCTTGGGTGTTCATGTGTAATTGAAATTGATTGATTGAAAGAAGGCATTTGACTCCCTGCCACAAGACTGGATAATAAAAGGCCTAGAAATAACAGATTAGGAACATCAGAAGCTCTGCCCAACCATCAATGGCACAATGGAAACACAGTTGCTGGTCAACCGTGATGGACAGAGAGATTAACATCACAAGAGGAATCTTTCAAAGAGACTCACTACCACTGCTACTATTTCTCATTACATTGATTCCGCTGCCAGCAAGACGGAAGAAGTAAGACCATGGCTATCAAACATAAACTTATTTATCAGTCTATTCCAGCTTCTTTACACGTACAATCTAAAACTGTATGGAAAAACATCCTCAGAAATGGAATCACTGCTCAACACTATCAGAATATACAACCAAGTTATTGCAATGGAGTTTGGACTGGACAAATGTGTCACACCCACCATCAATAGGGAAAATAATAGTGAAAGTATTAAGATGTCCTAAGGAAATAGCACCAAGAGTCTGGATGAAGACTAACATTGCAAATAACTGGGCATCCTTCAAACTGACAATAAAAAGTGTACTGAAGTCAAGGTTAGTACTGAATACATCAGAAGAATGAAGAAGATCTTAAGGTCCATGCTCAGTGGTGGAAATACTAACAAAGCAATTAACACCAGTCATTAGATATATGGCTTGAATAGTGAACTGGACTCCAGATGAAATAGAAGCCTCAGATAGGAAGGCCAGGAACATAATGCCAATAAATCATGCTCTTCATCCATGCAGCAATATTGACAGAGTTTATTTACGAAGGAGCAAAGGTGGGTGTGAAATTTTGCAATTCCACACCCACCAACCCACCAGACACCTGAATAAGAAAAAAAAAAGGGCATCAGAAGAATATATGAAGGACAATGAAGAAGATGTACTAAAGAAATTAGTATAACATGGAAGCCAGGCTTGGGGTTGAAAATTTTTAGCAACCGGTTTTCTGCCTGATTGCCTACTCACCTTCCACACCATGGTGAGGGGGGATTTTCACCTTTCCTAGGTTCCAGAGGCTTTTCTAGAGCCTCCAGGAGGGCAAAAATGGCTTCCTCCAAGCTTCAGAGGCCCTCCGGAGGCTGAAACAAACCCGTTTCCAGACTTCCGGAACTTCCTGGAGGCCCATTTTTGCCGTCCCAGAGCCTCCGTGCAAGCCCTGCACTTACCTGGCATCCAAAATGGGCCACGTGGAGACTCCTAGGAGGGAGGGAAGGGATGGGCAGGCCAGCCTGTCCTTTCAACTACCGGTTCAGTACACCAGGTGTAAAATTAGCATCCAGTTCACCAAACTTGTCCAAACTGGCTAAAACTCACCCCTGATGGAAACTCGTTGAATACCAAAGAGACTAAATCAAGGCTAAATAAAGAATAAAAAGAAATGTTTAAAAGGCAAAGTATTACATAGACAGTACATTAAAGAAACAAAAAAAACTAGCAGGCAAAGCAGATAGCATGATCTGGCAATGTCTAAAATCAGGAAAGTTGAAGAAAGAGGCAGAGTGGCTAATTCTAGGTGCACAAGACCAAGCCTTAGGAACAAAAAATATAAAATCAGAATTGAGAAGACAGCAAACAGTTCTTCAAAGAAGCTGAAGAACCTGTTGAAGAAGGTTGTGCATATTGACTATATGAACAACACCATGGCAATATAGGAACCATGGTGAATTGGAATATCTTCAAAAAAATACCACTTGCCTTCAAACAAGAGCTGATGAAATAGGCAAAGCAATAGAAAAGGAACTAACTTAAGTATTCTAACAGACAAGCATCTGCCATACAACATCCCAGACTTAACAGTTATTGATAAGAAAGACAAAGACAAAGAAAGAACTGGAGAAAAATCACAAAATATAAAGACCTGCAAATAGAAGTTGAACAACTGTGTCAAACAAAAGCAAAGGTAGCCCCAATAGTAATAAGAGGCTTGGATACAATCTCAAAACATCTGAAGTGCCAATGGAACATCTTTGGCAATGACAAAATTATCACAAGTTATTCGGTAAGCCAATTTTACTAAGAAAAGTTTACATCTTGTGAAAATGCCTTTAACACTATCAATATCTAAAGTAGAAAATCAGCACCTCCACCCCAGAAGAATTAAATATTTTGAGGAATATTAAAAAGGCAAGATATTATATTTCCCTAAAGGAGAAATGGAGAAACATGCTCTTAAAAGACAGAAAACAGACTTAATCTCCCTACACACAGCAGACCAGCTTTTAGAAATGCAGATTTGGCTATCCATTCAAGACAGGATATTTTGAAATAGCCTGTGGCAAAGGCAGAGTGATAGGATTAGCCCTCACTCGAGATTCAAAGCAAGATGGAAGCCATTAAGCCAGCTATGATCCCTACATCACCCCTGCATGGCGCCATGGGAGTCTGACAACAGCCAATAAAATACATGCTCTTGCACAGGAACAGGAAGTTCAAGTGTAAAGCCCAAAGAAGATATAAAAAACTCCACTCTCAACTCCATTTTGTCAGCTACACCAAAAGCATGTGCTTGGTGGTTCTGTTCATCATTAAACCTTATTTTCAATTAGCCTCCATGTTTCCAGTGTCTTTATCACAGCTTGGAACCAAACCAGATGGATATTTCTTCCCACACTCCCCATCCCAGGATCTTGGGAAGGACTCAAAGGGGAGGATTAAAAACACCAATCCAGTCTAAACACCTGGGTAATGAAGCTATCAACCATAATCATATTGTTCATTAGTTAAATATAAAGCAAAATGTCACTGGACAATAAGATTGCTAAGATTGGCTTCCAATTCAAATAGGAAAATATATGCAGATACAGATGAAAGCCAACCCATGACTTATTTTCTCGTTCAATTATCAAGTGATTTACTGCTCGTCTGCCTGTGGATCAGGATTTGGAAAATCATAATATATAACCGGGGCTGTATTTCACTATTTAGGAATTCCCATGCCTAAGAAACATTGTGATGCACAATGGCTTTTATATATTCTTAGAGCTCATAAGCATTTCTGAGGAATGGTAAAATTAAACAAAATGTGGAAATAAAATTACCTTGAAGACATAAAACTAACTTGAAATCTGTTGAAATTATTTCAGTGGATGTATAACTTTTGTTGATTTGTTGGGCATAAGTTAACATTTCAATAATAGACCATAGACCATTTGGATGAATGACTGATGTCCCATTATCCATGCAGTCTGTTTGGATACAGCTTTGAAATACAGCTGGTTCTGTAAATCTTTAATTTCAGTTCATCCCACATTTTGCAAAACATAATGTGCACTTTATTGCAAAGTTCTGGACATTTAATATAACAGGTTACCAATACCCCATGGCTGCAGTTGTCCATTGTTATTGCACATGCAATTAGGAATAAAATATCTGACAGAATGACTGCTGCAAGTGTGATTTGCTTTTTAGCCTTTAAGACCAATATAGAAACTTGGAAATAGAGAGTGACTCTTCTACTAAATAGTAGAACTGTAGAGAGATGAAAAGGAATGTACTGATCCCTATGGACCTAATTAAGAAAAGATGCAAGAACAAAAGCTATTAAGACCCCTTCTTTCTGGCAAGTAATATTCATAGTTGCATGATGTTAGCTCATGCTCCTAGAACGGGGTGTGTGTGTGTGTTTGTGTGTGTGTGTGTGTGTGTGTGTGTGTGTGTGTGTGTGTGTGTGTGTGTGTGTCAAACTCACAGCCCATAGACCGGATGCATCATATGCTGCCCACACCCAGTTTAGCGAAAGAGAAAAAAGTCACAACATGTAACATGATGACAACATGACATCACTATTTTGACACGCGTATCCTAGGTGAGCTGATGACATGAAATCATCGATCATTTGGATAGTTATTGCAAAAATACTGTCTGTCAATTCACAAAGAGTTGGAGGTGACCAAGAGGAAAAGAACAATAATATCAACTACATGAGTTTACTGGTTACAAAAGTATTGCTCAAGATGCCACTTACTAGGCACCTAGCATTTTTGTGCAATCTGTCTAAGGTTGTATATGATAAAATGCCATACTACAAATTATGCTGCCAACAAGAAGTGTCAGCATCACAGAGGCCTAGCTCATATTGTAGAGATTGAAAGATAATGAAAAGCCATCAGGAAGCTACAGTAACTCTGCTGTAAGCTTCTTTCTCTTAAACTCTATGTTTTAATAAATGTCCATCAAGGTTCAGTTCCAAATGGGGAGAAAGACACTGAAAACATCGTGGCTGTTTGGAAAAATGGTTTAATGGTGGACAGGGCCACATGGTTTGAGGTTCTGGGCAAAGTGAGTGCATGGAGTGGAGAGAGGGATACATTTATACACGTTCTTGGGCCCTGACTTAGAGTTTCCTGTTCCTGTACCAGAAATGTATTCCATTGGCTGTCCCAGGGGGCGAAGTTCTTAGCTAACTTTTTAGGCTGTCTGTGTCTCAGGCTTGGTTGAGCCTTGCTGGGTGATATAATCTTCCCTTGTTCCATGTGGTGAGATGGGTAGAGGGCTAATCGTATCATATCCTGAGGACAGGGGTGGGTTCTGGCTTCTGGTGTTGGTTATTACCTTTAAATCCCTGCATGGCTTAGGATCAGCATACCTGCAAGACCGCCTACTGCCACACTCCTCCCAACGGCTGGTAAGATCCCACAGGGTGGGTCTCCTTTAGATGCTGTCAGCCAGACAATGTCGGCTGGTGGCTCCCTGGAGGAAAGCCTTCTCTGTGGCTGCCTCAACCCTTTGGAATGAACTACCCCCAGAAATCCGGACCTCACCCACTCTCACGGCCTTCAGAAAAGCTGTCAAGACTTGGCTATTCCGGCAGGCCTGGGGCTGTTGACCTCATTGTTGAGGTCCAGCCCCGACTGAAATGAATGTATCTCTGTTGTTTTTAACTTGTCTATTTTATTTTTATTTTATTTTGTTTTCCTTTCTTTCCCCTCTCTGTAAGCCGCCTGGAGTCCTCCGGGATTGGGCGGCCTATAAATAAAATTAAACTTGAAACTTGTTACTGCCGGTTCACTCAAGGATACGCTGCAGGTATTCACACGTGCTTTATGTGCATGTGCAGTAATAAAAATAGCTTCTTTGCATGCACAGAAGCAAAAAACAAGATGGCGCTGCCTATGGCGCCGCCAATAGAACCAGTTTGGGGGCATGTCTGCCGAGTTACTACCTACTCGGCTGAACCGTTCCAAACCGGTAAGAACCCCCCTCTGCCTGAGGGCCATGTCTTCATCCCATCATCCTGGAGTGGAAGGGGGGCAGGGAGCTGCAGGGAGATGCTTTGTCTTTAAAACATGTTTCTCCTTTTTTTCATCCAGGGAAATATAATATTCTGCCTCTCATATTTCCTAGAATTTTTCATTCTAGGAGGGGGCATGGTGCTAACTTCCTACATTTATATACTATCATTTCCAGTCCAAAGGGAAGAAGGCCCTTCCTCCTAGTCTCTCAGTAGCCTCCAGTCATCTTAGAGCCTCTCCAATTCATAAATTTACTACCAATGGTTTGCAAAACTCTGAGAGGATACTGCCCTTTTGGACAAATTGCACCCAATGAATGATTCCAAATTAAACCAAGAGATGTTTTTTCCTGTGACCCGACAAATGTGTGCTAGTCAAATGCACGCCAACAAAACCGTGGCCACAAAACCGCAAGGTCAAAAGCACGGTTAGGGTTAGGGTTAGGGTTAGGGTTAGGGTTAGGGTTAGGGTTAGGGTTAGGGTTAGGGTTAGGGTTAGGGTTAGGGTTAGGGTTAGGGTTAGGGTTAGGGTTAGGGTTAGGGTTAGGGTTAGGGTTAGGGTTAGGGTTAGGGTTAGGGTTAGGGTTAGGGTTAGGGTTAGGGTTAGGGTTAGGGTGGGGTTATAAGGTTCCTTTCATGTCCCAGTATGTTGTTTGTTGATGGTGCGTGATTTTGACGTAGCGGTTTTGTCGCCGCGGTTTTGTCACCGCACATTTGACTAGCGCGCATTTGTCGGTGAACCATTCTTTCCCACCCAACACTAGGAATTGCAGGAGTAAAGTATAGAGGAAAAAAAGAACAGAGAAAAGAAATAAAAAGAATGGACTAATTTTAGCAGCTTTTCTGTGTAAAAGCTGTAAACGTATCCGAAGAAAGAGAAAATCCCAAGGAATCACATTACTAGCAGTTCTCACTGCACAGCAGAGCCATTAAGGTATCAGCTTGGAAGAGTCTGATCAGTCAAAGAAGACTATATACCCCCAGACCATCAGTAAACGAATGTGTTCTTTTAAGTATCTCATTGATCTGGGCAGCAATTCAGTTTGAATTTCTCTGCTTTCTGAGCATGCATGCATTAATATATGTGAAAATAACAGGATTTCAGCTACTATGTTTTATTTGGAAATGGGGCTGGGAGAAGGAGAAAGAAAGGATCAGGCAATAGGGAGAGATGGGCAATTACTGTAACTACTGTACCATGCTATCCTATTACAGCTAAGTACAAAAGTTTCTTAGCTTTTGCTTCCAAAATGTCATGTCAGACAAGACCTGGATTACTGTTGAAATTTTTTAATCTTCTGAGAAGAGGCGGCCAACATTTTTATAATAGGCTGAAAGCATTGATACTCTATTGTTGGTGACAATACTGCAGGTTTTTTTTTTCAAGTTCTTTCTTGGCACTGGTTGCATTGTGGATTTGACATTTTCTGTTCTGAGTCATTTAAAACTACATCTTCAGGAACTGACTGTGAACAATATATGACTAAGATTTCAGAGACCCAAACAGAGGCTTTCTCTGTGGACTCACCTAGTTCAAAATGGAAATACCAACACATCATTGCATGCAAAGACTTACATCTTTGAAGCACCAAGAAGCATAAGTCAATCTTTGTAAGCTAGTTTACCTACTTAAGCATGAATTCATATCTTTTCATTTTTCAAAGGAGCCCATTTCCAGCCCTGTAGGGATATTTTGATTGGAAACACACTTCAAAGCAGAAAGGGTTAAACCCCATCTTCCTTGCCATCTGTCATGGTTGTATCATTATTGTTTAAAAAGAACAACCATGTGTTGAGAGACTGCTCACATATCAGCATCCTAACATTCTCAATTGACCTTTAGTCAAACAATGATTCAGCTTTCAGAACTGAACACTGGTATCTCGTACATTATTTGCATGTGAATCTAAAACTCAAAAGGCAATCTAGGGATTGGATTAGATAAACCTATCCCAGTCTTTTCCCATCAGCGTGGCACTAAGTCTTCTACTATGGAATTACAAAAGATAACTGAGCAATAGGAAGCACATCATTGGAATAATCACTTTTTGTAACTCTTGGCAACAATCAAATGGATGAGAGAGGTTGCTTTCCTGGATTGTCCTTCAAGAATTGCATTTCACCCACAATGTCTTACCATTTAGAAATTAAGATGTATATCTTCCCTCCGTTTTTAATTATTTGTTATATATTATCTTTAAATTGCAATCTGGTTATATTTAACCAGAAGAGATAATAGTTTACTCTAAGGTATGGAGAAGATATGGTCCTCTTCTTCCACAGCTGATGGATAATTACACAGAAAAATGATTGATCTTTGATTCCAACACTGGAAGTTTTAAGAAGAAGTTGGATTACCATTTGCCTAAGCAGGGGGTTGGACTAGAAGACCTCCAAGGTCCCTTCCAACTCTGTTATTCTATATCCTAATTCTCTATTTGGCTGGAGAACAGGATTCAAAGCCATTTTCTCAAAATAAGGAAACAATAGATATGAGAAGGAGCTTCCTGACTGCAGCCTATCAGCCAACGGAACAGGCTGCCACTTGAAATGTTAAGTTGCCTTCACTAGAGATCTTCAAACAAATGCTGGATGATCATCTGGAAGACATTCTCAGTGGAGTATCTCACTGATTTGGGAAAATGACTAGAATGGCAAAGAAGGTCTCTTGCACTTCTAGACCTTTGCTTCAAAATTTGGGATTTCATTTTTTTTAACTATCTTGCTAATGCTTGCTGAAGTAAAAAGTGGGGGACAAAATGAATAAACAGAAACAGAATTGACATATTTGTGCCCCTGCATTCAATTTTTATATGCTCATCCCCTTCTAATGGACATTCACTTGACAGATGTTCTGTTTTCTTCTCCCATCCTTGCCTGCAACTCCAAGGTAAACAGGATATTGGGCTGACATGGTAAAGAGTTACAGATTTGTTATGAAATATGCTTTCATGAATTAAAGCCAGGCACCTGTTTGGCCAAATGTTTTGCCACAGTAAATTGTGGGTAGTGAGTTCTGGAATTTGGAGGCAGCCTACATACAGTATCAATGACAAGAAAGCAAAGTTGATTGATTGGATGAGGCCCGGGAGGAAAAAAAATAATAATGTATTAAAAGAAAATGTTACAGAGCTAAAGATGAACACTTTCATCTTTAATGAAAGATGAAATAAAAATCACCTTCTTTTCCTCTTCAGGGAATAATAACAAAATACAAACCATTTGCATATAAAACATGTCCCAGAAACAGAATGTAACAAGAAAATGGAGCATGGTATATTTTGTTATTTATTATATTTATATAACTGCCCATCTCATAAAAATGTGACATATAATGGGTGGCATATAAATATAGCAACAGATAAAACTACGTAATAATCTAAAACATAAATTAAAAAATGCATAGATTGCAGAAGAACAATAGTAACTAGAATTCCTACAAGCCATTTTTCAGATTCCCCATGGGTTCCTCAAAGTTAATGGGAAAAAGCATGTTTTAAGAGCCTTCCAGAAGGCTAATCTCACCTTGATGGGAATAATGTTCCAGAGAGCAGGGGCCACAACGGAGAAGTCTGTCTGGGTTCCACTAGATGAAACTGCTTTGATGGGACCCACATCATATCTCATCTGCTAAATCTGAAGGGGCAGATAGAAGTGGTTCTCAAACAATCTGATCTCATGCCATCTAGGGCTTTAAAAGGAAAAAAAATAGAACCCTGAATTGCATAATTTCATCATCAGCCATTCAGTCATGTCTGACCCTCAGTCACTCTAAGGCGGGGGTGTCAAACTCAAGGCGTGGGGGGCGAATCTGGCCCATGGGGTGCTTAAATCTGGCCCATGGGGCTGCCCTGAAAATAGAGAAGGATTGGCCTGCGGTGCCTCTGCCAGCAAAATGGATGGATGGATGGATGGATGAATGGATGGATGGATGGTTGGTTTGTTGGATGGATGGATGGATGGATGAATATTTGGAGGAATAAGTAGGGAGAGCAGAATAGCCAGGGAGACAGGAGAGATGCAAACATTGTATTCCCAACCAGTTGGTGTATAGGCAGGAAAACATTAAAAAAGTTAGAATACTCTAGATTTTTATTAAATAACAAGATCATTCTGTACATATATCTTTAGTGCTTATATATCTAAAAATGTAGCTCGGAGTGCTAGAAAGCAAGGGAATTGACAGATGAAGAAGAATGATTACATCTGGGAGAGAATTTGGAATGGAAATATCGAAGATAACAGTAGTTTATACAATTATTTTTGTAAAGGTATAACATTCACAACCAAATTCTGGTTTATGCTGAAAGAAGAGTGGACACTATATGTTATGGCTTGGATTGTGATTGTCAGTATTTCTATATTAAACTTTATAGTCATTATAATTCACCATATTATAGTCCACCAAAATGGCTGATATGTATTTGTTGATATGTATTTTATTCTGCAGACTTCATCCAAATAAGGAAACTTATGATGACATTCTGTATAAGTTACATTATAAAAGCAATTACACAATCATATTTAAATATATCTACTTACCAAACCAAAGAAGACCAAATTAAAATTATATTACCTTATCCAGGTTTACAAGAGGAAATTTAAAAAGAAAAAACCTCAACAGATCTCAGGTAAGCTATAATTGTATAGTGTGTAAGAACAGAAAGTGCTGGAACAAACAGATAAATCACTAAGCATGAAATCACGAGTGGAATATTATCTGCTAAAATTCAATTGAATTTTAACACTGCACAGGGAAATTACCCAAATTAGGATAATATTTCAAGCAAATTAAGTTTGTTTGAACATTGTTGTTATTTTCCAGTCTAGACCTACAAGTAAAGTAGATGTACAGTATGTTAGTAAGCTTGCTTGGGGCATATGCCTTTAATAAGAAGATTGAAAAAAGAAACCTTTTAAAAGAGGAATGATTCAGGAGTAGAATTCTATGGAAAGCAATTGAGATTATTACAGAGACTTTATCTCCCCAGAGAAAAGGACTAGAGTGATGGTTAGATAAAACAATCAAATATAGGGAGTAACTATGCATTACCAGAATAGCCTAGGAAGCATAACAATCTTATTCCAAGAGAACAGTTATGGTGAGATCAGATTTCCCCCCCAAAAAAAATTCTGCTTCAGAGAGAAAGGGTAGAGAAATATGATTTTTAGAAGATTTGAGATAACAAGAAAAAGAAATAGAAGGAGGTGAGAAACTGATATTAGCATTCCTTCCTTAATGCTCTTTTGAGAGTTCAAAGAAAATGCTGACTGTCTAGTTATGCACAGTGAATATCAAGCTGGAAACTCAACTACTTAAGAGGGAAGAAAGAACCATTCGAGGTCTGTGTGTGTGTGTGTGTGTGTGTGTGTTTGTCTGTGTGTTTGTCTGTGTGTGTGTGCGTGCGTGTGTGTTTGTAAAGAGAGAAACACAGCAAAAGCAGAATCGTTGGTTCCCTAGAAAAGTGATAGGTTTAGGTACAAAACTTTGCTATTTCCAGGCACAAAAGAAATCAACTGTGCTTGCTTAACAAAAGAACAGGAAATATATGGACACTTTATGAAGGCTTTGCTTCATAGGGCTTCAATGAAGTAGTATGAGAAACCTGATTAGATTAGAATGAGAGAAGGGGCTTCCATTTACAAGTAGCAAACAAATGTTCCTCTTCCTAAGGTATGGTCACTTTGGAGTGACACTTTGCTGTGTTTGGAGTGGTAGGAGAGCAAAGGAAGCAAAAAGCAGAGGAGAGAAGAATACTCTTCAATGATAGATGGGTTCTTCACGTATGAGGTAAACTAGACTATCTAGAAGAAACTCCAAAATACAACTGAGGAAAAAACAGACCATTTTATATTTTTGCTGTAAAAGTGTAAGGGATGGTATCTATGGAAGGAGGGTCTAATGGACTTTAGTGAAGGGGGTAGCTCCCCAGGAAGAAGGGAAAACATTACAAGGAGGGGAAAAAGACAAGACAAAATGCACCTTGGAACTGGCTAGGCAGGGGTCGGCAAGTTTAAACACTCAAAGAGCCATTTGTACCCATTTACCACAAAAAAGAAAATACCAGGAACCACAAAGGTCCTAACTGGAAGCCCCCTGTTCAATTCCGGAGCTGACTGAAAGTTTAGTTTCTCCACCATAGAGTCTCCTCCTAGTATGGTATCCTTTTTCCTCTACCTGTCCTAACAGAAATCCCTATCAATGGTGGAGCCACTCCTTGCCATAGAGTCTCCTCCTGCTTCCCCCCCCCACATCCCACTGAAAGGTCCTCTCAAAATTGTGGTGCTGACCAGCAACACGGAGCTACAACAGAGGGATGAAAGAGCCACATGCGGCTCCAGAGCCGTGGTTTGCTGACCCCTGGCCTAGGAGACAAAGGAAGAAAGTTATGATAGCCACTCTCTAAAATCTCCCCAGCTATATCCATTTAAACGAATGTAGGACTGATTTAATCTGCCAAAATTCTGTCTATTGGTGTGAACAAATAAAGAACTGAACTTTCCCTGGGTGGGATTAAAATTGTATGGATAAGATGCCATGTTCTGAGTTTTGGGTATCAGATGATGAGGCCAGGTTAGAACACATTCAACATTCTAGAACAGTGTTGAACATTTTCAGGTAGAGTTGGAAATGAGGAAAGGGCCCTTTCAGGTACAGACTGTAAAATATGTCATGAATTATTGGTGGCAAATATTTGGATTAAATTTAAGAGTTAGAGAAAATAGGCAGTTCAACAAATTACAAAATCAACAAATTTGAAATCAATAACACTTCAAAAAGACAAAATTCCAAGTAGCTTTTAGAATAAGCGATCATGATAGCTAGGGAAAGACAGAAGATGAAAGCCTTAGGCAATGAGAAGGACGAATGACAACTGAATGCACAATTCCTATGTCAAATGAGAAAGGCTAAGAAAAAATACCTGAGTCAAGGATGTGGAAAAAGGCAATAAATAATACAGGTGTAGGTGTAGATATAGTTGACAGATAGTTGCAGTGGTGGGATTCAGCCAGTCCGCACCTATTCAGAAGAACCGGTTGTTAACTTTCTAAGCAGTTCGGAGAACCAGTTGCTGGAAGAAATCTCCTTTTGTTTTTTTTCCCACTTTACAGGACTAATCCTGTAAGGAAGGCAGGAAAGAAACAGTCTGGTGTTGTTTCTAGCCTAATCTTTATTGTCCTGCTTACAGAAACTGCTTCTCTGGTTAACCCTTATTACATTGTAACAGCTAAGGCGAAGCACCCATTGACTTGAGTGACGTTGAGTTGGCCACGCCCACAAAGTCACATGACCACTGAGCCACTGGATAGTTGATAGATAACATGTTTACAGAAATCAGAGATCTGTATAGTGAAACCAAAAATATGCAGGGAAGAACAATCATGGAGGAGACCTCACAGAAACAGATCATGTTTACCAAAGTAAGACTACACAGAAGTTCCTTTGCAAATAGAAACATAGAATGACAGAATGGTACATGCAGAACTAGACTATATACAGAAACTGACTTTACTAAAGGTTTATTGGGAGGTGCACTAACTATTATTTTCAAAATCAGCTGGAGAGTTGCTTAAAACTGTAGCAGAAGAAGTGCTATCAGTAAGGTAGCAACAAATATGAAACATCATTATGGTTTTTAGGAACCGATAAATTGACTAGGTTTTTAGGAATTGATCTTTGTATCGCTATATCAAAGAAGGGGAATGCATAAATGTCCACATCATAGCACAACTTCTTCACAAAAGCACACATTTCCTTGAGGTTTTACTAAGAAGACTAGACTCATAAAATAGTAAGGGGGGAAGAGAATCTAAATGAAGATTTTATAAAGGGGGCAGGATATAAAATTACACTGATAACAAAGGATGGATACTGTCACTAGCAAGAGAACAGATTTACTTTTGCTTAATTAACTACAGCAGTGCCTTTAACTCTATAGATCTTATCAGAATGCGGAGCATATTAATTTAAGATAAATGAATGTTTCAGAAGACCTGCCTTTTTGAAGGATCTTTGTGATTAAAAGCAAGCGACTCTAAGAACTGTACTTCCAATAGAATTTATGAGTTGTGAAGAACAGGGGGAAAAGTGAAACAAGGATATATGTTCCCATACTGTTTATGTTTAACTTATATGATATAAAAGAATGGCAAGATTGAAAGATGTGGCAGCTAGAATCAAAACTGAAAGTTAAAATGCTAATAGTTTTGAAATAAAAAATACAGATGATACTGGTTGGTTAGCTGAAAGTAAAGCCTCAGATGTATTATGAATGTAAACTGAAAAGTGAAAAATGTTATGTTCTCACATGATCTGAACTTCAAAAAGGATCTCTGAGACTTATCATAGGCTCGCTATATTCACATTTCTGAGAAAATAAAAAGGGTTTGTGGTTGCAGGCCACTGATTTTATTTGGCAGTGTTTTGTCTTCTGTACAGATAAAAGTAAAGTACAAGCTAAGAAAGAGCCCTTTTTTTTGGGGGGGGGGGGGAGATGGCAGTGGGAATTATCCCAAGTTTAATTTCAATAAAGATTTGGTACTGTCCATATCCACGATATCAGACATCTTGTCTTATTTCTTAAAATACCAAAATCATGTTACCAAAATTCCAAATGTGGCCCCCAACCCCTAAAGTTCATAATCTCTGATTCTGTAATGGTATGTGAGAAAGACCTTGGAAGACAGGACAGTTGTCAAAGGGATGGTCAGATAAGTGACAGCAGAGTTTACAACAGGGGAGGGTTTGGGCTGTTGCTACCGCCAGTTCGCTCAGGGACGTGCTGCACAATACTAAAAAAATCAAGATGGTGGTGCCTATGGGGCCGCCGATAGAACTGGTTTGGGGGCATGGCAGGCAGAGTTACTACCTACTTGGCCAAACCAGTCCGAAATGGTAGGAACCCACTTGTAGTGTACAACTGGATAATGGACAGGGTAAGAGACTTAGCAGTAACTCTACTAATTTCCTGGGCTATAAAAAGAGCAATGTGGAGTGTGTGGACGGGTGAGAAGATTGTACTTTCAGCCTTGAAAAACTCTTTCAATGTAGTTTTACAATAAAGTAGAATTAACTTATTGGATAGTGATTCTTTTCTGGTTTATCCAACCGTACAGACAGACAGACAGACACACACACACCTCAGTGGTGGGTTGCAGGTGGTATGCCCCAGTATGGGCATATAGGTGCCTGCCGGGAGCACCAGGTACGGTGCTCCAAAGGGCCCACCTGCCCGCCTAAGCTTCTTACCTATATTTGAGCTCTTTGGGGCTTCTGCACATGCACATGGAGCATACGATGCCTGCATGATGCTCCACTGAGCAGCTGGAGTGTCATGGAGATGTCATGGAGGTATTGTGGAGGTAAGAACGCAAGTGCGTGCTGCGCGTATGCTGTGTGCATTCTGTGCATGTTCATGTGGGAAACGCTGGGCACCATTACACCGTACTAGTTGCAACGGGATCCGGAACCCATCTCTCTCTCTCTCTCTCTCTCTCTCTCTCTCTCTCTCTCTCTCTCTCTCTCTCTCTCTCTCTCTCTCTCTCTCTCTCTCTCTCTCTCTCCCTCCTCCCTCCCTCCCTCCCTCCCTCCCTCCCTCTCCCTCCCTCTCTCTCTCTCTCCTCTCTCTCTCTCTCTCTCTCTCACACACACACACACACACACACACACAGAAGGCAAAACAGATAACAAGACCTAGCAATGACTAAGAGCAAGAAAGTTGAAGAAATAGACAGAGAGGCTAATTCTGGCAGCACAAGACCAAACTTTAAGAATAAATGCATACAAAACCAGAATTAAGAAGACAGCGGCAGAGAGCAAATGCTGCCTCTGCAAGGAAGCTGAAGGTAGAGTGGACCACCTAGTAAGATGCTGAAAGAAGATTCATGATTCTCCACCGGTTGCAGTTATTTTCCATCTAGAAATAAGAACCGTATTTATATAAGCCCTCTCATTGTGTTGACATTATTATGCACTGTGCATTCTTTCCTGAAGCACTTTTGAGACCACAACAACAGAAGGAATATTATATATAATATTTGCTCTACTCAGGATTTGCTGGCACAGTTTAGGAAGTGATGATTCTCCCCCCCCCCCCATATTTTTCTTCATTCTCTTAGTATTCCTTTGCTAAAACTAAGAGTTTCTTTTCCACACTTACCTCACTCCACTCCACCGCAGTGTATTTGTTGGTCTATTTTTTTTTAATCTTTAAAAGCAATTTGGACTAAATGACATAATCTACCTTATTCTTCGACTCGGTACAAAAGAATGTCCTATTATAAAAGGATATACTATTATAAATATTGTTCTCTCTCTCTCTTTCTTTTTCAAATTCACAGTTCAGTTTGCAATGGTACTTGTCAAACAAAAGAACATTAGCATGGGAAAAAATAAAAAAAGAGCTTGAGCTTGTCATTAAAATAGAGATAGAGGAAATTTATACCACCCAGCCATTCACAGAACAACAGTATTTCACAGAAGACGACATCTAAGTGTATCTCAAATTAAAGCTCCTTTGAAAACAAAGATGCATTATAAATTGAAACCAACTCTTTCTTTCTTTCTTTCTTTCTTTCTTTCTTTCTTTCTTTCTTTCTTTCTTTCTTTCCTCACAATAGAGGTGCACAAAGAAAAGCTGAATTGGCAACTGGCTTGTCAGCATTCTTCCAGGGATGATTGAAAATGCTGAATGCCATTGCCTTTCCACATGGTGAGAAAGCTAATGTCAAGGACACTGTTCAACCTTACCCATTTTTTTAAAAAAAAATAGCTGAAGAAAACCAAGAGGAGAATTAATGCTCATGAAAAGCCAATGTTTCTCTTTCATTTTTTTGATTTATACTTGCTGGGGAAAATGGTAAATGAGATTGCAGGCAAGGTGATGAAAAGGCATGCCTTTCAATAGGTTTGCCTCTTTGAGCCTGAGTCTTGTAGAATGGGAAAATTACAACAGAAACACCTTTCTTCTTGGAAATGGAGCTAAACAAAGGATGAAGTAGGCAGTCAAGAGTAGCACACTGAAAGATCAGGAGAGCTACATAGGTGGTCATTGAGAGCTTGCCATTAAATTTACAGACTGAAATGGAACAAAGGAAGGTGAGTCAGATGAAAACTGAATGAAGGTAGAATTCTTTGCCTGGATTTCTTACTGCTGTAATATAGACCTATGACACAATTTGTATATCTTCGGAAACTTGTTTACTAATTGCACAATAACAATTCCTTTTTCCACCTTGTTCTGAACTTAACGTAAAATCGAAAAGCTGATTTTGTTCAGCTGTTAAAGATCTATCCTGAGGTGGAGTGGTGTTTTCTTTTTCACTTTCAACAAGGTGCCAGACGATCTTACAAACTTTACTCAGTCGCTGTTATGTTATTGTATATGTGAATGACTATTATAATAGAGAGCCATGGAAAAGGCCTTGAAGAGAATATTCAGAAAACGTTCCCATAACAAGGGAGAAATGTTCCTAAAGCAGTGAAAAAGGGAAAAGTATTAGGACGAGACTACCCTAAGTCAGTCAGTGGGGCATAAGATGGAGGGAAGATAAAATATGTCAGCCTCTGTTTTGCTGCTTGCTTTTCGGCTGCCATTGAAACGGGGAGGGAGGGCATGGTATTTGGGTGAGGGAAATAATCTGTATTGGTATTGGTATTGGTATTTTATTATTTGTATGCCGCCCTTCTCCGGGAGGACTCAGGGCGGCGAACAATTCAAAGCGGAAAAAAAGGGGGAACATAAAAGACAAAATACAAATAATAAAAGTAGGCAACAGTCGCACAACCATACATGTCGAGAGGGGAGGGAACTCATCACCCCCAGGCCTGCCGACAAAGCCAGGTTTTGACGGCTTTTCAGAAGGCCTGGAGAGAGGTGAGGGTCCGAATCCCTGTGGGGAGTTCATTCCAGAGGGCCGGAGCTGCCACAGAGAAGGCCCTCCCCCGGGTAATAGCCAGGTGGCATTGGCTGGTAGATGGCACCCGGAGGAGACCAACCCTGTGAGATCTAATGGGTTTGTGGGAGGTAATTGGCAGCAGGCGGTCTCTCAAGTACCCAGATCCAATACCATGAAGGGCTTTATAAGTTACGACTAGCACCTTGAAGCGTATCCGGAGACTGATCGGTAACCAGTGCAGCTCGCGGAGGATAGGTATAACGTGGGTGTACCGAGGTGCATCCACAATCGCTCGCGCGGCTGCGTTCTGGACGAATTGAAGTCTCCGAATACTCTTCAAGGGCTGCCCCATGTAGAGCACATTGCAGTAGTCCAGTCTTGAGGTCACGAGGGCGTGAGTGACTGTTGCGAGTGCCTCCAGGTCCAGGTAGGGACGCAACTGGTGCACCAGGCGAACCTGGGCAAATGCCCCCCTGGTCACAGCCGACAAATGGTGCTCTAAAGTCAGCTGTGGATCCAGGAGGACTGTTAATTGGGAGTTGTTCTCACCATCTATTGTGCATGTGGAAAGGAGGGAATTTCCCGCCAAGGCCAACTGTCCAGCATACCAACCTGATGATGATTTTTGAAGATGTCTCCCACCTGACAGCTGTGGAGATATTGGATTGGACTATAGACTGGGGTTACCAAGGGGAGGGAAATGGGTCATGTATTGATATCTAATGCTTTCGCGCGCTTTTGCTCAGATCCAGCTTTGCTTAGCTTCTATTTATTTATAATCAGTAAAAGTACTCTTAATTCTGCAAAATGGAGTTGAGTGGTTTCTTTCTTGGTTATTAAGTGAAGCAGCCGTGACAAAACCCAAGTAGACTTACGATTCAGTTACTGTAGTTTATCTCAGTTAAAGTTGGTTCTAGTCCAATGGTGGGATTCAAAAAAATTTACTACCAATTCTGGGGCTGGGGCTTGGTGGGCGTGGAATAATGGGCATGTCAGGAGAAGGATATTGTAAAATCTCCATTCCCACCCCACTCCAGGGGAAGGATACTGCAAAATCCCCATTTCCTTCCAATAAGCTGGGACTCGGGAGGCAGAGAAGAGATGGGGGCAGGGCCAGTCAGAGGTGATATTTATCGGTTCTCCAAACTACTCAAAGTTTCTACCACTGGTACTCCTGAACCGGTCAGAACCTGCTGAATACCACCTCTGTTCTAGTCTTATGGTAGAGTCTGATTCTTGGTCTGAACAACCTAATAGTGCTGAGCTTATACATGGGCTGACAGAAATAAATTTTATTTCTATCACTAGCTACTTACAAGTACAATACATAAAATGAACAATGAAAACTATGCCCTAACAACAACGATTAGCAATCATTTGTGGGTGGACCTTACATATAATGTAGCAAAATTTTATTATTTTCAAAGAAATAAATTTATCTTAGTTACAGATAATTTTTTGTTTCTGCGCAAACAAAAGCTGTCAGAGTGTATCAGAAATATAAATAAAAGAGGACTAATGAACTGGTAAATGTCCCCATACAGAATTGGCAATACAGATGAAGATGAGCTGTGGTTTCTATGATATTCACATTGCAGAGGAAATATTGGGTTTCATGTGGGTTTTTCCTTTATTTCCCTTCCAGGACACCTATGGAAAAACTAAAAATAAGGCACTCTTAAATTTGGGAATTGTGCATAAAGATGAAGTTGGTTTAGACCAGTGGTTCCCAAACTTTTTTTGGCCATGCCCCACCTAAGCATCTCTAAAATCCTGATGCCCCCCTCCCCCGGTGACATATAATTCTTACTTTACTCAAAAAGTGAACTACTCATGTGGGGAAAGCCTAAAAGGCCATTAACTTGGTTTAAACAAGATTCAAATTGCCCCCATTAAAAGTCAAATTGTCCCCCTGTGGGGCGTGGGCCCAAATATTGGGAACCACTAGCTTAGACAGTAAAATTTGGATATTTGAAATTATATTTGTCTGTTCTACATCTAAGATCTATTGCTTTACTATTGATGTAACATGATCTGACTCTGAGGTTAAGGTGGCATCGCTGCAGAAACTGTAGAGGCTGTTTCTTTTAGAAACTGAAGTTATACACTATACATAAAAAGGTATTTTGCAGATTTTCTTTTTCTCTGTACCGTTATTGTAAAAGACCCTTTTCTCAATTTTTCAAGAGTATAGAAATAGCTGTTCTGCTTTTGCTAAATGTTTAAGGATTTGTTTCATGTAATGATTGATTAAAGGCTTTTATGTTACAAATAGCTGATCAAGTTTGAAGGTCAAACCAAAGGAGACAAGAAGGGTGTACCTTGGGAGGGACATTCCATTGGACTCTGTATCTTTGTTTTGGGCATTGAATCTAGATAAATTCATGCATGCATGCATGCATGCATGCATGCATGCATGCATTCATTCATTCATTCAATTTCTATAGCTGTCCATCTCAGTTAATAACTCTGGCTAGCTTAAGTAAAAACATTAAATAATAAACATTAACATTGAAATTAATTAAAAACCATCACATATGGGAAGGAAGGGATCAAATTCACATGGGTCCCTTCTTAGTACATTAACAACCTCCAGTATGACATACCATCATTAAGGGCTAGACCAGAGGTGATATTCAGCAAGTTCTGACCAGTTCTGGAGAACTGGTAGTGGAAATTTTGAGTAGTTCAGAGAACTGGTAAATACCATCTCTGACTGGCTCTGCTCCCATCTATTCTCTGCTTCCCAAGTCCCAGCTGATTGGGAGGAAATAGGGATTTTCCAGCAACCTTCCCCTGGAGTGGGGAGGTTATGGATATTTTACAGTATCTTTCCCCTGCCATGCTCACCAAGCCACACCCACCAAGTCATGCCTACAGAACTGGTAGTAAAAATTTTGAATCCCGTTACTGGTCCAGACCAATTGGCAAAGTCAGGTTTTCAAGCCCTTTCAGAAGACCAAAAGAATGGCTGCAGTTTTCACTTTGGCGGATACCATGTTTCAGAGGACAAGAGCTAGCAGAAAATGTTCTTCTCCTGGATCATACCTGCTGGAGTTCTTTGACTGATGGGTCTGCAGCATGCCCCTTCTGCCAGTGTGGATGGGATGGGCATGGTTCCTCAGATAATATGTCAATTGGAGTAAGAGGTAAGCTTTTATGTCCTTTTAATTAAGCAATATTATTCAACAAAGCAGGCATATATACATATAGAGAATATGCATATGCATACATACTCACACATATAAATAAGGATCAGAGGTGGGTTTCTAGTGGTTTACACAGGTTCAGGCAAATTGGTAGTGGTAATTTGGCCTGGGTCGCAGAAATGGCAGCACCCTGGGCTGGCCATGCCCCTGAATTAGTTCCCTGGTCTCTGCTGCTGTTGCCGGCATGTTCTTTTATTAGCTTTTCATGGTCTTCACGCATGTGCAGAACAATTTACAGTGAACTGTGCATGTGCGAGCAGCCAATGCCAATAGGCAGTACCAATACCAGTAGGAACCCACCCCTGATAAGGATGCATGAATTCATGTAAGTATTCATTGTGACTATTATATCCCTAAACCATTCTAATACTAACATATGGAAGTGCTGCAGTAACGGCAGCATTTTTATTTCATTCTATCTACTCCCTCACCTACTTCATCACAGGCTTTTAGAGCTTTCTAGATGTTCACAATGAAGAGCCTTTCCTTTTTATGACTAGAGCTGCTTCCACGGAAGAGAAACACAGAACATTATGGCAAAGAGATCTGCAGATTAAGCACACCAGCCAAACACCTCTACATATTTCAGTGCACATTCCCGCTTTTTATATGCAAGCCATGCAGAGCAAGGGTGATTTGTGTTACTCCCTTGACCAGGCTTACTGTCATGTTCTCCAGCTGCCATAGACAGCCTGCCTCTCACAGCAGCTGAGTTCTCTCGTTGAAAGATTTGTAAGTCGGTCTGCTTCTGTGAACATTGGGAAAGAACTGGAATAAATATAGCACCAGTGGGTGGAATGAGATTTGTACTAGCTTATATTATGATCTGCTTGAGCTGAATCACGCATTAGTTATAAGGTCCTAAGGCAAAGAATCCCAAATAAATTTTGCTTTCCAACTTTCTTTGCTCCCAGATGGCCTACTCCATAGTTTAGTGGGTTTATTCTCCCTCATTGGGGTTGTTTCTAAGTGATAAAAACTTAGTGTAGAGCAGTTTCATTCTACCCTGGAGTTCTGAAGGACAAGGCTGTTTCTAAATGTCTTCTGTCCAGGCAGTTACAACCCAATTTACATCCACCTTACATCCACCTGTAGTTTTTGGCAATGTGAGAACTCTTTAAAAATCTATAAGGAGTGTAAGTCATGTCTGATACCTTTTTTTGCACTTTTTTTTAAAGGAAATACTAATGATTTCCTCTCAGAGAAGAGGAACTCATTGATTCCCAAGATCTGGGTATCAACAGATATGTAGCTTTTGAACTCAGCTAAGAAGAAAGTTGAAAAATGTTTCAGAGGTTTTTTTTAAGAGGGACGAAGTCAGAAGTCCTCATATTATCTTGTTCAAATCGTTGTCCAATCTTTTCTTGAAAGCCTCCAGCAATGGAGCACCCACAACTCTGGGAGGCAAGTTGTTCCACTGCTGAATAGTTCTCACTGTCAGGAAATCCCTCTTTATTTCTAGGTTGGATCTCCTTCTCACAACTTTCCATCCATTGCTTCTTGTCCTATCCTCAAGGATAGGACAAGAAGCAATGTTTTTATTGAAAACAAATGAACAGGATCAGGGGTGGGTTCCTGCTAGCATTACTACCGGTTCAGCACCTGAAAAATTTTGTGCTCTGCATGGATGAGCATTTGCACCTGCAAAGGTCTGTGCATGGGCACAACATTAAAAAAAGGGAAAATGCATTTTTTTTCAGTGAAGATTGTTCTGCACGTGTGCAGAACAGAAAATAAAGATGGTACCATCAGAGATAGAACCGGTTTGGATGCGTGTCCAGCCAAGTTACAACCTACTTTGCTGAACTGTTCTGAACCAGTAGGAGCCCACCTCTGAACATGATCTTCCATGTGGTAGCCCTTCATATAACTTCTAGACGTACTCAGATAGATCTTCAAAGATCAGCTTAATGCATTTAGTTCCTCTTTGTATGTATGTGTATGAGATAGAGAGAGACAAAGAACAGAGAGAGGCAGACAGACGAAGACAAAGTAAGGATCATACATCATGGATGTATGATCCATCTTTTTGATCCTATATGCCTGACCAGCAAATTATATGATAATTTAAGCAAAAATCGCTCTAGAAGATAAATATCAAGGAGGGAATAATATAATTATGGTTGGCTAACAGAGATTTACATGACAGGAGGAGGACAGTTATAGCCCAAGACTTGCCTGAAGTGAATATGATGGTGACACCATCCCACACTATCTTCAAAGTTAAACATACAAGCAAGTAAAAGTTACTCAAACATTTTTTTTAATGGTGAAGCATTCTTCTATATATCTGGAGTGAGGGGGGAGAAACTATGCCAACTTCTGATTTATGAACGATTGTAATCAGTATCAGGAAGGGATAAAATGAAATGATAAATAAGTAGAAGGTGCATAAGGTGGAAACAAAAGAAAATGAGAAGACTTTAAAGCAAAAACATTGCCATACACAAAACCATTTCCTAACCTAGCTAGTGCATCGTAAGTTTCCACAGCATATAATGAGCTCCTACCGAAGCAAGTTTCTCTTATCAGCTGATACTATGCATTATATCAGAAAAATATATGTACAAGGACATTAACTGAACAACAGTAGGAAGAAGGGCAGAACAGGGGACATCCTTGCCAAGATAGGAAATGAGCTTGGTGCTTAATGCTTTCTTTTCTAAAACTTAAGAGAAAGCAAATATTTGCTTTTCTGCAAGAACTTCCAAGAGTTCCATTAGGAGATAAAGTATCTTGTTACTTCAAAGGGGGATTGCGGAAATACAAAAGATCAGAATATGTCTGCATCTGGTATTTGTATATAAGCGTGAGATGTGAATGAAGCATTTTAGTTTCACCCTGTATGTTACTGCAGGTTTTCTACTTGTGTTTACCATGTTTTTTTGAGAATATTCAGTTGGTGAGGCAACCATCATCTAACCAACCAATGTTGCATCATCCCCATAGTGACAACATTTAAATTCTGCTTCTTTCTTTCTTTCTTTCTTTCTTTCTTTCTTTCTTTCTTTCTTTCTTTCTTTCTTCTTTCTTTCTTTCTTTCTTTCTTTCTATTTAGTTTGGCAAACATGTACAAGGTAACAGGTATAAGTATAAACATGGATATGAACAAAGGAAATGAGTACAAATAAATGGGAGCAGTAGGACAGGGACTGTAAGCACGCTGGTGGGCTTATGCACTCCCCTCTTTATGGATCTCTTAGGAATGGGGTGAGGGCCACGGTAGACAGTTTAAGGTTGAACCTGTGGGGGTTTGAGGATGTAACAACGGAGTCAGGTAGAGCATTCTAGGCATTGACCATTCTGTTGCTGAAGTCGTATTTTCTGCAATTGACTTTGGAGTGGTTAACCTTGAGTTTGTATCAATTGTTTGTCCATGTATTATTGTGGTTGAAGCTGAAGTAGTCATTGACAGGTTGGACATTATAGCAGACAATTTTATGTACTGTGGTTAGGTCAGACCGTAGGCTGATTGGGAGGAAATGGGGATTTTGCAGCAACCTTCCCCTGGAGTGGGGAGGGAATGGATATTTTACAGTATTTTCCCCCTGCCATGCTCACCAAGCCACACCCACCAAGCCATGCCTACAGAACTGGTAGTAAAAATTTGAATCCCACTACTGGTCCAGACCAATTGGCAAAGTCAGGTTTTCAAGCCCTTTCAGAAGACTAAAAGAATGGCTGCAGTTTTCACTTTGGCGGATACCATGTTTCAGAGGACAAGAGCTAGCAGAAAATGTTCTTCTCCTGGATCATACCTGCTGGAGTTCTTTGACTGATGGGTCTGCAGCATGCCCCTTCTGCCAGTGTGGATGGGATGGGCATGGTTCCTCAGATAATATGTCAATTGAAGTAAGAAGTAGTCATTGACAGGTTGGACATTATAGCAGACAATTTTATGTACTGTGCTTAGGTCAGACCGTAGGCGGTGTAGTTTTAGGTTGTCCAAGCCCAAAATTTCAAGCCTGGTGGTGTTGGGTATTCTGTTGTGAGCAGAGGAATGGATTACTCTTCTCGTGAAATACTTCTGGACCCGCTCAATTGTATTCATGTCTGATATACAGTGTGGATTCCAGGCAGATGAGCTGTATTTGAGAATTGGTCTGGCAAAGGTTCTGTATGCCCTACTTAGCAATACAATGTTACCAGAGAAACAGCTTTGCAAAATTAGGTTAACAACTCTTAATGCCTTTTTGGCAATGCTGTTACAGTGAGCTCTCGTGCTTAGATCATTTGAGATGAGTACTTCTAGGTCCTTGACAGAGCGAGGGTCGTCAACGAGGTTGTATCCGCCCAGCTTGTATTTTGTTTTCTGATTTTTGTTGCCAGTGTGTAAGACAGAGCATTTGTTAATTGAGATTCTTCGTTGTGAACAGGGACATATGTGGAATTGAAATATCTTTTCAATTCTTATTCATTTAGAATGAACAACAGAGTTTCTAAAGAAGATCTGCAAAAACTGGTAGGTTACTAAGTTTCAATCTGTATATTATTTCAGAAAGAGGTGGGTCAACTCAGCACATAATGGACTTCAAAAGCCAATTCCTGAAATATCATCTTATGAATGGGATGGGATGGATGAATGAAACATTTGCACTTAGATTTTAAACTTCACTTTTAACGCAGTGGCTTCATTTATGTTAAGGGCTCTGACAGGTCTTAAAAATAGTTTTATCCACAGCTAAAATAATTATTCATAGTGCTGCATCATATGATAGATTTCTTGTGTTTAATCTGCAAACTTACCCATTTGCAAAACCTGCTTAAATTTAAATTATTAAGATTGAGTGACACATTCCTAACAAGAAGTCATTAAAATGAATTGCTTGGTCAGTTTGCAAAAGAAAAAAAAAAACAAAGAGTTGCATGTACGCTTTGCCTGACAGGAAAATATGATGCATGGCATTATTTAAAGGATGATTAATGAGACTGGCAAAATATAAGAGAATAATCAAATTCTTAGCATCATTACAAGACTATCATCCCAAATAGGAATATGTACAATCCTATGTAGGATTGCATCTTTCTGCAGTTGACCCTGTTACACAGAGGGGAAAAAAAGTGGAAAAGTATGAACATGGGACAGGATGAAAGTAAAGAGGAGCCGTTGCTTCATTGTGTATAGCCATCCAATAAGATCTAAGAAGGTCAGTATGCTTGGGTCCATCTATTAGGCAATATAGTCTTGCCTAATATGGAACCAAAATACCTTCCTTGTTATATAGCACCTACCCTGTGTCAGAGTATATTCATAGGCAACAAGGTCAGCCAATGAATAGACATGGCAACAGGTCAGCCAATGGGGACTGTTTGGAAACTGAAACAGTACTTGCTGGAGACAGCTAGGAGCCTGGGCGTGTCTCCTTTGACTTCTGTGCTAAAGCTGCAAACTAGTCTGCTGCTGGAACAAAAACTGAAAACAGTTCTCTCCTCTGCCTGTGTTGTTTGTACTCTCTACCACGTTGGAAGAACCACTTGTGGTATTGTATATTTACTTATGTGTTATATTACAGTTTATCTAAAGAGAAGTTAATGAATCCTGCTGAATCAGTTACCTGTGTGTGCTTTCTTGATTTGATTGCTGCTGCAAACTCTGACACCCTGGGTGCATTCCTTCTTCCCAAGATCCAGGCAGCCCTGATGGTGTTATCTTCCAAAGAAGTCCTGTGGACTTGGCTTTTTCCTCAGGTTATGGACTATGATAAGGGATGGGTGGGATGTATGTTAATGGTTAGTCTTTTCTTAGTAGGAGCAATTGATATCCATCCATCCATCCATCCATCCATCCAATGAAACTTTATCTCTATCTCTAACGCTAACGCTAACGCTAACGCTAACCCTAACTCACTCACTCACTCACTCACTCACTCACTCACTCACTCACTCACTCACTCTATCACCCATCCATCCATCCATCCACCCACCCACCCACCCACCCACCCACCCACCCACCCACCCACCCACCCACCCACCCACCCACCCACCCACCCATCCATCCATCCATCCATCCATCTATCTATCTATCTATCTATCTATCTATCTATCTATCTATCTATCTATTATCCGTCCATGCATCCTAACTCACTTACTCACTCACTCACTCAATCTGTTTATCTATAAGTCATCCATCCATCCATCCATCCATCCATCCATCCATCCATCCATCCATCCCTCAATGCCCATCTCACATACATGACTCTGGGTGTCTTACAACTAAAAACATAAACAATGCCAGCATTTAAAAAACAAACAAAGCAGCCATACAAACAATGCACATATTAAAAAGCATCAAAACAATTAAAAAAACATACAGTACAGTCACCAGGAGACACAATCATTCAAGAACAGTACAGCCATTTGATGGGCTCCTTGTTCTCTGATGTCCAGGCCAGAAGACAAAGCCAGGTCTTGAGGTCTTCCAGAAGGCCAAGATGGTTGGGCCAGTCTGAATTTGGAGGAAACAATTTGTTATTTTTAGTCTACTAATACTCTACTTTCAACCTGCCCAAGGACTGACAGGTAGCTACCATCTGTATTCCCAACACAGTCCCAGCTGATGTATATAATGATCTGCCCTGGACCAATGTTTTGACATGGTCCAATCCAGATCATACATTCCCAAATCCATCCTTTCAGAAAAAATACTTTTGACATTAAAGAACACTCTTTTGCTGCATTGGGAGGGGGATGATGCACTAAGCCTTTTCAAAACAAGTGCACTGGATTTGGAAAACATTTGTTTCTGTTCTATTCTTTTCTTTATTTGCTTAATCCTTTCGAGAGGAAAGCAAATGGCAGCTTTTCGTATCCTAGTTTTAAGTGCTCAGAAGTAAATTAGCAGGTGGCTAATGAGTTTACCTCTTGTACAGATGCAATGATTGTAGATTAAACATAGATGGAAAGACAGAGAGGAGTGGAAAGGTGATTTTACCAAATCTGTTGTTACCTAAGGAGCACAGATTTCCCACAACTAGGAGGAAAATCTCATTAAAAATGTTTATTTCTTGCCAGGGATCAAATTGATGTTTCGTGAATTCCATAGATATGTACTTTTCACTATTCTGCTTGAAGCCAGACACACAAATCAAGGATTTGGCAGTGCATATTAATATACTATAAAACACTAGGAAATTAGCAGGTACTTTGAATTATACTTTCATTACTGTTTCTTTAGTCTCCCTCTTTTTGTGATTACAATGTGTCCTGATTCTTTTTTAGTGGACTATAAAAATAATTTAACCTGCAATTTGCAGTAATTGTTAGTCCCAAATAGCTTGCAAAATCCCTTCCTAATAGTGAGAAAGGGCAATGGGGAGATACCACTGTGCACATTTAGTTAGAAATAGATCTAAACTAAGGCATAGGTTTTTTTTTTTCCTTCTGGTGTTAGATTTCCGAAAGGAATGAAGATTTGGGTATCCATGAAAGCACTGACCATGCAAAACAAAAAAAGGGGAAAATGTAAAATAAGCAATCTTTGTTTATCCTAGGTTTTTGAGGGTAGCATTCAGAGGTGGTATTCAGCAGGTTCTGACCAGTTCTGGAAAACTGGTAGCAGGAATTTTAAGTAGTTTGGAGAACCATTAAATGCCACCTCTGATTGGCCCAGCCCCCATCTATTCTCAGCCTCCTGAGTCCCTGATTGGAAGGAAATGGGGATTTTGCAGTAACCTGCCCCTGGAGTGGGAAGGGAATGGAGATTTTACAGTCTCCTTCCCCTTCCACACCCACCAAGCCACACCCACCAAGCCACGCCATGCCCATCAAGCCATGCCCGCAGAACTGATAGTATTTTTTTTAATCCCACCAGACCCATATGTAATTTGGATTGAACATTCTCCTACTGTAAAATAGGAGGTTAAACATCAGACTCCACTCATACTATGGGAGTTTCTTTCTCTTCAGCTTTAATATACTCATGGAACGCTCATGAATCTTCATCCGTTATTGAGCATTTCCCATCCCTTCAAAGCAAATTTATACTGTGCATTTCATCAAATCTTCAGCAGTCTGGGGGTGATATTAACAGAGATGTATAAAATGAGAAGGAAATAAATTGGCAAAGCTTTAATACCAGTCCAGTCCAAGCATGGGTATTCAGAAAGTCAAGATAGCAACCAGGATGACATAATCAAAGCCCTGCACCATTTAAGCATGTTGAGTTGATACCATGAGCACAGTTGCCATCTCCCTCAAGAATGTCTTTGATTGCTAAATCTGAGTACAGCTTCACTAGACAAAATGACATGAATAGATTATCTGAAAGGCCCCTCCAACCTTACAATTGTCAATAAGTTGTTAAAATGTCAATACTTCAGTTACCAATTGCCATTTCTGTTCCTCTGTCTGATGTACTGCAGGGAGTTTTAAATTAAATGTAATATTTGTATTTGTTTTTTTTATTGCTCATTCATGAGTTTTCTTCTCTGAAAATGGAAAAGAAATTTAGTCCCACACTTTTTTTTAAATCTTCCTCCAAGCTTCTGGGAATACATCTCAATTCATATTTAAACTGACCACTAACACAACCCGACTGAATATTATAATAATAATGTATGATTTAAAAATCAATAATTATGGTTACAGAATCCTTCAGTTGGAAGGAGCAATCTGGGTCATTGAGTCCAATCCTCCGCTCTGTGCAAAAATCCAAATTAAAGCTTGAAGAAATGTCATACGGAGTACAAATTTTATTTGACAAGATAGAGATGGTATTGAAAATGAATTTACAAGTGACAGGCCAAGAAAATTATTTAGAAAAGGGAAAAAAAACTGGATCTACAAAAGAATTTGGGTGAGTTTTTAAAACATATCAAAGAAATATGAATGACATCCCAAGAAATTGAGCTGGATAATTATTTTTTCTACTGGATTTATGAATGTGGCTTGTTAAAACCTTGAAGAATTCTGTTCAATGGGACAAAAAAGAAATGAAGAGAAATCAGATCTTACATTTGAATTAAAACCACTAGAAATGAAATGAAAAAAATATAATGTTTGTTCATTTGATCAAGGTTAAAACAAGATACATTGTTACTTCTGGCTTTTTTTGCTGATATCAGGACTGAAAATATTATGCTTCATGGATTTGTTTATAGATAAGAGATGGGATTTAAGATGAAGAGACAAAAGTGTGTAGCCTTACAGGGGGTGAAGAGTAACCAAATTTGTTTATACTTGTGATGAAGGTCGAAAGTCACATATTTATATATTTCTTTTTGCTTTATTCATTATTTTTTAATTGTCTTTCCTCCCCCTTTTTTTCCCTTTCAATTCTTACTTTTTCTCTGTATTATCTCTTTTTAAAAAAAACATGTATTAAGTATGTTGGATTGTTGGAAGAATTTCCCTGGGTTTCTTTCTTCCGAGCCGGGAAGCAATCAAGATGCGGAGGTGAATTGTTGGAAAGAAGGTTGTTTTATTTGGTCCAAAAACAATACAAGGTTTGCTTTGGATATAGACTGACCCATCAGTAAGATTTTTATAGGATTTTTGAATCCTTTGTGAAGGAAATGCAAGCTTGATGTATGATTTTATTACTGGGAACAGGAGATATGGATGCAATATATGTTTTTTATGGCTGGAGAAAGAAAAAATAGGAAACACATGGCTCTTTAGAGTTTTATCAGAAAAAAAAAAATTCCAGGCACATGGCTCTTCCTGATTGACCCCCATGACTCAAAGAAAAAACATAGACCTAGATGCAAAATTTCAATCTCTTTTCAAATATAGGTTGACTCTTGTGCTTAGATTTCTCCCTGCCAGCATTATATTGTCTTTAGGAAAACATTGTATTGTATGAATGGAGCAGTGGTGCTATTCACCCAGTTCTATCTGGTTCGGGCGAACTGGTAGCAACAGTGGCAGGAGGCTCCGCCCACCCACACGGATGTCATCACATCCCATTTTTGACACTGTGCATGCGCGGAAGGTCCTGCACATGCACAGAGGTGGCACATGTGCTCACATTTACGAACTGGTAGTGAAGATAAGTGAATACCACCCCTGGAATGGAGGCAGAGTTTTTTTCTGATTTTAGATCAGAAGGCTGTTAAAAAAGGAAGATCAGAGGTTTTTTTAAACTTCTATCAAGATGTTACTTGATATAAGAAATAATTAACTCTTAAAGCTGACAACTATCCATCTAGACACTTACATATTAAAGCATCTTAGATGAATGGTTGTCAGTTTCAAGAGTTGGACAGCCCACCATCCTTCTGGTAATTAATTATACTGTCAAATTGCTCTTACTACTAATACATTTCCCCCCACAACATTTGATCAGACTTTGCTGTCCTGTAATTTAATCTATTATTTTGTGATTTTTACTTTGTAGTGAGAGAGAACAGGCATTATTCTTTCTTTACAATTTATTATTAACTATTTATATTTTCTTCAACTCATTATTCATTTTCTTTTCACATATTTAAAAAAATGCTGCAATATATAGAAATATTGATTCAGCCTTCCAACTTTCTGAGGTTGGTAAAAGGGGGACCCTGATGGGAATTTTATAGTAACCTCCTGGTGTGGGGAGGAAATTGAGATGTTACAGTATACAGTACCCATCAAGCAACGCCCACCAATATGCTGACTCTGTAAATCACTTAGAGTGGCTGTAATGCATTGTGAAGCGGTATATAAGTCTAAGTGCTATTGCTATATTTGTTGGTCTTCTCTGAAGCGGTTCCATTCTCTATGGAAAGTGCAATGTCAGAACTGGATATAGTCTTTGAGATGGAATTGTAACAATGCAGAATACCATGATGCTATTATTTCCCAAGATTTGGACATTATAAACCTAAAGCCTAAAATTGTATTTTCCTTTCTTAAAGCCACATCACACACAAAAATCTCAGTAAACCAGGTATCGTTGATTACCTATCTATTTTTTTCCTAAGTGAAATAATACAATCAATTCGGTGTAAATGCAGCAGGCTAGAAACCAGGAACTCTGGGTTCTTAGACACAAAACCAGATGGGTGACTTTGAGCTAGTTCTTCTTTCTTAGCATCAGTAGTCTGTACAAGTCCAGACTGAATTGAAAACACACAAAGTAAAGAACATTGCTTTTGTTTCTGTTAGATAGCATGACACTTATAATTATTGTTACCCATTCACTTTCTAGTGTCCAAAAATGTCACTCATCTGATTTTTACTTGTGAGATGATTGAATAATGAAACTGTCAATCAAAGCATGGCAATGCAAGTCATCTTCTCCCAGTTTATATTCTGGAAGGTGGAGAGAAGAGACAGGTCTGGGAAGTGTAAGCACAAGGATGGGGGGAAATGGAAAGGCCTACTTCAGGGAAAACCTCCATCTGTTTGAACGCCAAGTTTATGAATACAGATTTGATATTGAGGAAGGCTTGGTAGCCTATATGTATAATGAAGCCAATGTACAACACATTTTAATATATGTAATAAAAATAATTCAATTCTTCTCTTAAATATTAACAAGGTAACTGTGTCAGTATATCGCTTATTATTATTTATTATTAGTAGCATTTTTTTGTTCTAACAAGTAACATCATCTCAGACATATACAAAGAAATTAAAGAGAAAAACTGTAAAAATTCCAAATCAGGAAAGGGTTTGGTGATAGCAGCAAAGTTAGTATATCTCTTAGAAATAGTATTATTAATAATACTATTAATATTAAAATAGTATTATTCATTAGTTAATAAATTAATGGGGTAGAATAGAATAGATCTGGAAGGGATCTTGGAGATCTTCTAGGCCAGCCTGCTGCTCAAGCAGGAGACCCCATACACACCTACCTACCTACCTACCTACCTATCTACCTATCTACCAGAGGTAGTGTTCAGCAGGTTCTGACCAGTTCTGGAGAACCGGTAGCAGAAATTGTGAGTAGTTTGGAGAACCAGTAAATACCGCCTCTTACTGGCTCCACCCCCATCTATTGTCTGCCTCCTGAGTCCCAGCTGATAGGGAGGAAATGGGGATTTTATAGTAACCTTCCCTCTGGAGTGGGGAGGGAATGGGGATTTTGCAGTAACCTTCCACCTGGAGTGGGGAGGGAATGGAGATTTTACAGCATCCTTTCCCTGCCATGCCCACCAAGCCACATCCACCAAGCCACACCCACAAAACTGGTAATAAATATTTTTGAATCCCACCACTGATTGATACATACATACATACATACATACATACATACATACATACATACATACATACATACATACATACATAGTTAGTAAGTCATTTAACCAGTTAATTAACTTAGTTAATTGAAAGGAGCCTCATAACAGAGAAGAAATGTAACAGTTTGTCAGACATTTTTCCAAAGATCTGTCTCTACTGTAGATTTTCTAAAATGTTCTTTCTTTTGCAACACGTTTTTTTTTGAAAACATGAAAAAACAGTACCATTGTCTTAGTGTTTTGTCAGTGTGTGTGTGTGTGTGTGTGTGTGTGTGTGTGTGCGCACGCATCAATGTGTATATGTTCATGCTTGAGAAAAAAGAAGAAAAGGGAATGTTCCTTAGTTCAAATTTACTGCTTTGGAAGGAGCCTTTCAAGACTGCCGACTAGGTTTGTTTGTTCGTTTATTTATTTGGGTTATTGCCTCACAGATGTGCTCATTAAGCGACAATAGAAACATGCTTTCATATTTAATGTCGTTGAAAATAAGTGTATCACAGGTGATAAGTATTTACCAATATAGAAATGAAGCACTGTAGGGCCTCTGCCATCCATGTTGGAAATAAGAAAAATCTATAGGTTGTTCTTTACAGTTAATTAAGCATCAACAAGTGTACTTTTTCCTCACAAAAATCAATTTTCATGCCCTATGAAAAGCTCTTCAGCAACATATTCCCCACCCCCCATGTTGGCAATAGTTAGGAGTGGGGAAAGGAACGGAAAGAAATGTTCAAATAAATAGTTCATTTAAAAAAAGCCTCATATGCTTTGGAATACTTTTCTTGGGTAATAATGAATGTGGCAGTTTAAATACTCCTAGGTGTCTAACTTTCTCATTTCTGCAAAGAATCATTGATTTAATTTCCTAATGACAGAAGAGTTAAGTAATAAGTTTGGGAAAGAAATGCAAGCAACCATGTGAATCCATGTGCCAAATTGATATTTCAGTAGCTCTGATAACTTATTAGGGCAATGACCATGGGACATCATAGACTGGGGTAATAAATCTTCAGTTCATAATTCTCATTTCAAATCACTTTTGTCTCACCAAGTGTCAGTTTTGTTGCCTTGCTATTTTCTGGCCTTTAATACGATCAGACTAAACTAATAATATTAATATTCCAGCCAAGAAGAAAAATGATCATTCATGAAACAGGAGATACATATATACAAAGAAAAAAAAACTTTCTGATGAATGAAGACATTGACTGTAAGGCAGTAAAAATATTATTGATGAGGTGTTTCTAACTTGGATATGTTGGGATTTTAGACCTATGCTCTGTAGGTAGTTACTTTTTCTGCTGTCTGTGAAGATAAACATCATATTATGAGATTTATTTCTCCTTGTTCCAAATTATTGGTGACTATAAGTGGAAGATCTGAAACTTAATGCTTATCCCAGTGAGCGTTGTGCAGTAGGAACTAGTTCTAATCTCGGGATGTTTTTCAATTCTCAGGTAGCAAAGTTAATTTCAGGGAAATGTGGGAGACCTAGTTCATCAATTCTGAGATATTATCCAGATATTAACAGTGGAGGCTGAGAAACTATTAGGGTATCTCCTATTCCCTGCAGCAAATACCAATTCCTTTAATAGCTCTGAAGAACAATTTAGAGAACTGTCTTAATATTAAACATTAAAATCATATCAGAACTGTATTTTTCATTTTTATACCCATCGCTCTTCTTCAATTTGCAGAGAAATGTTGCATTGGCTTGTTATTTTTCCAAAGAGGACATGTGGCAACATTTTCATGGGTGAGTTCTTTTACATTTATTTCAATGGCCAAGATGTTTCTCTGAGTTCCTGACTTTTCTCAAATGCTCTGAAGCAGCAATAGACATTAAATATAAGAAGACCAGAGGTGGTATTCAGCCGGTTCAGACCGATTCTCCTGAACTAGTAGTGGAAATTGGCGATGGGCCTGCCTACCTGGCCCGGCTTTGTGCCATCCTATTTAGGCACATTTTTGAAGCTGGGTGAATGCACAGAAGGCATGTACGTGAACAAAGCACATGCATAGAAGGCCTGCTGCATACATGGAAGGGGTGCGTGCATGAAGCAAATGTGCATGTGCGGGGCGAACTGGTGGTAACAAAATGTGAAACCCACCTCTGAAGAAGACTCTTCATGGGAATTTTCCATTCCTGAAGATAAGGCAAGTAGACACCTGTTGAGGAATGGAAAGAAATGGGAAAAAAAAACAAAGAAGGGTGTCCATTATCAACTTAAAATAATAGGGCAAGCTCAGGATAGCAGCTCAAAGCCATTCTAAAGCAGTATTTCTCAAGCTGACAATTTTAAAACATGTGAACTTCAAATTGCAGAATTCCCTAGTCTGTTTTAAAAAGTTGCTGAGTTGGAAAGAAACACTGTTCCAAAGTATCCCAGAGTGCATGATAAAAAAAGGAACTATGGAACCTACAGAACTGATTTTAGAATTTTCTTCTTCCTAGCAAATTCCCACAAGTGCAGGGTTCACTTTTTGTATCGTTGACCTCCACTTTGCATGGTCAACTGTGTCTCTAGGGTACAGGCCCGTGGCTTGCATATCTTTGTTGATAGTGTCTTGCCATCTCTGTTTTGGGCATCTGGGAGGTTGCCAGCCATTGACTTCTAGTTGGTAGGCAGTCTTGGCAATGGTAGAAGGTGCTGCTCTCTGGATATGTCCATACCAGTGGAACCGGCTTTCTCTCATCTTCTCTATAATTGGTGCCACACAAAATTTTGTTGAATGGTGTCATTTGTGATGTGATCAAGAAGGGAGATGCCCAATATCCAACAGAACATTACCATTTCTATGGCATGGAGATAGCTTTTGATCCCTGTTGTTGCTGCCCAGCATTCAGTGCCATACAGTGCAACAGGGTGAATGGTTGTCTTGTACATCTTAGATTTAAGATGGGTTGGCATTTGTCTGTCACATAACACACCAGTGAGTTCTTGTCAATGCATCCAGACTATATTCACCCTTGCTCGCATCTCGCCATTGATGTTGCCATTGCCTTGGAGGTGGGATCTCAGATACATAGAACTGCTTTTAGAATGGTGTTATTCAAATCAATAAAGAAAATGTATGGCCTAATCACTTATTCAGTCGTTAATAGGTCAAGACTTCGATGATTCTACATGTAATTAAATAAGACAAAAACTGTGAAAAGAAATGCTATGAGGCATAACCATTTGTTCAACAATTTCAAAGGTCATGCTGAAGAACTGTTAAATAAAATACTATTTCAACCTGGCTTCTGAAAAAGTGGGGCAAAAGTAATCTTTTCCAACCTGTTGGAGCTCACTGTTGAAGGTAACAGAATAAAATTACTGTGATGATAAAGTGATTACACTTGAATGACAAATACTTTGCACAAATGTGGAACTGAACCATGCTTGAATATGACAAATATAAAAAAAATGTAGTCAGAATAAGTGGAAAGTTTAAGGATGTGTTCAATACTGACCCGTTAGTAATGCAAATATGTGTGATGTCATCTTGATTCTATAATCTATTTAAGAATAAATATTTAAGGGACTCTTGTATTGACATTAAAAGTGCATTGGTTGGGGACATGAATACAACATTTTGTAAAACTCAAGTGATTTTCAGAAAATTGTCAGGCCTGCAGCTATCTTTTTTTTGGATCTTTAGCCTGCCACACTTTCTATTATTCTACTATGTATTTTCTATTGTGGGAAAATTGGAGGGGGGATTGTAAGGAGTTACATACCATGTAGCCATAACTAAATTCTTTCTAGAAAGCCAAGGTCATCCTTTGCCTCTGCACCTGACCAGAATTGGATAGGTGCAACTGCCAGCATGGCAGTGGAAGATTGGACCATGTGATGGACTTGTGGGTGTGGGGGCAAGATCTTGAACTTTCAACTGGGTGGGGAAAACCGGGAAGCTTTCAGATTCAGGTTTTCCCAGATGTGCCAACATGGCTCTCTTAATAAATTGGAACTTTGAGCAATACTTTGCCTTGGACTCTGATTTACTTTTGGAAAGCTGACACAAATATTATTTAAATTGTGTGATGCAATACAAGGATGGATGTGAAATTTAATGCATCAAAGGCCAAAGTGGAAATGAAGCAATAAAATATGCATTCTATTTGCTAGGGAAAAGGAATTATGAATGTATGTTAAGCATAAATAGTGAAAATTAGAGCAAATATTTTGTATGAATTTGGATGGATGGATTCATGTATCTTGATAAAATTTACTAAATTACTATTTACAAAACAAGGAAAATGGAAGGAAAAACAATTAAGATGTGCAAATACTGAGAAAAGGATAGTGGATGTTATGGAGAGTAGTTTGAATATTTTTAAAGACATTAAATTGGTCTGTTTGAAACTGTGCTTGTTCCCACTTTGTTATGCAATCACTGAGTAGGTTAAGGAAACAGAAACATAAGTTGAAGGCAGTGGAAAATGGGCATTTAAGAATCTTGGACTATGCACAAAAATAGGACCAAGAATGAATGCTACTAAAAGAATTTAAATCTAATGCAAAAGTGAGTAAACACAATTTTAAAAAATCCACTGAAATCATATAAAGAGAATGAGTGATGATTAAATGGGAAAAGGAGAGTGACTAGATTATGAACAATGAGAATTTCAGGAAAGTTGTAGTTAAATGGAGTTGAAAGGATTTTTGAAAAATGAGAAGCTTAAAGGACAAAAGAGATTGTACAAAGACATGTACAAATGTGATACAAGAGAGGATGATTGATCAAAATAGAAAGATGGTTTATATATACTAGATTTACTTATATTCCTTTTCCTCTTTCTTTCCTCATCCCTTAATTTCTTGTCTTAGTATTAATTTATTAGGAATATTTCTTATTCATTTTCCGTAATTCATATAATATTGCCATAAAGGAATAGATACCACAATGGGATAGATTGTGTGTGGATGTAGTATCCTAGGGATCTGAGGCTTCCTTCAATGCTACTTCACTTAAACCCAACAAGTGGCTTTTCCAGATTACTACAATTGCTTCTTACATCATATGGTCTCCTCCTTTGTCCCATGATCCCCACTCCTACTATGACTGAAGTTTTCATTGTGGATATCAGCTCCTGAAAGCAGAAATACACATGGACCCATTTTTTCTGTACTATGTCTCTGTCAGCAATGTAATATATTTCCATCTGTAGTGTGTATGTTGTTGCTGTTTTTTAAGTGTTTATCGTATACGTGATCCAGTGTGCACTTGCTTTTGCACTGCTCGTTCTTACATCAAAGCTTCTTGATGCATGATGTAATGAGGGGTGTTTGTGTGCATTTTAAAAAGCTGGTTTGTTACAGAGTCTAATGCTGCCTTGTGTTAAGAGAAAATGATGTAAGGTTATCACTTTGTCCCCCATGCTTAAGCGAGGACAAGAACCTAAGTCTCCCCACTCTTATTCCAGCATCGTAACCTCTATACCACCCAGGATCTCACTGTATTATATGTAATCATATTTCACTTTAGCTTTGGAAGGTGACAAAACAAATGGTTTTGAAAATTCTGCAATATAATAAGATTCCAGTTCATTTTATGCCCTTGATGTTGCTGCCTTAGAAGTGATATTTTTAGCTTCCAAGTTCATAAGGACATGTGAAGTGGACTGAGTGGTTTACAAAGGTCAAGGAGACATGAAATTGAATTCCCACTGAGCCAACTCACTTCTTAACCTGGGTTAAGTCACCATCTATTAGTCTACCCACCTTTTCAGTATGGTAAAGCTAAAATTTATGGGAAAGCAATTGTGTTATTTGGAGAAAATATGGCACACATTTTTAAGCCATATGAGACTTAAGAAAAAGAAATGGCGCTCCACAGGAACAATAGAAAAAGTAAATATATCCAGTGGCACATTATTTAAAATTTAACAGCTAATTATCTTGACAATGGTTTTAAAAACACAAACATTGTTGTTAAAAAATGGCTCCCAGGAAAGCATTTTTTGAGAGAGAAACACCATAATAAGAAAATTGAAATAAGCAGATTCAATTTTCATAGCCTAAATTTCTTGGGTAAGATCATGTACAAAATAGCTGCTGAAACTACTAGAAATGTGTGGAAAAGTATGTTTTGGAAGTGTTTATTTAAATACTCAGCAGGTTCTAGTTGCTGAGTTGTTGGGGGTTTTTTTCTACCTTTAAATCAGTCTTAACTCAGTCACTTGTGACTGACTGAACTAGTCCCAAAGTTTTTTGGGACAAAATTTTCGGAAGTGATTTGTCATTGCCTCCTTTCAAGAGCTAAGATACAATGACTGGCCCAAAGTCCTAAGACAGTACTAGAATCACAGACTTCTGGTTTCATAGTAGTTCATAGGGCATCTATCTGTCTGTCTGTGTGTCATTCTGTCTGTCTATCTATCTGTCTGTCTGTCTGTCTGTCTGTCTGTCTGTCTGTCTATCTATCTATCTATCTATCTATCTATCTATCTATCTATCTATCTATCTATCTATCTATCTATCGTCTACCGTCTACCGTCTGTCGTCTTTCTGTCTGTCTGTCTGTCTGTCTGTCTGTCTATCTATCTATCTATCTATCTATCTATCTATCTATCTATCTATCTATCATCTTTCTATCTATCATCTATCTATCATCTACCATCTACCGTTTGTCTGTCTGTCTGTCTGTCTGTCTGTCTGTCTGCCCGCCCGCCCGCCCGCCCGCCCGCCCATCTATCTGTCTGTCTGTCTGTCTGTCTGTCTGTCTATTATCTATCTATCATCTATTATCTATCTATCCATCCATCCATCCATCTACTATCTATCTATCTATCTATCTATCTATCTATCTATCTATCTATCTATCTATCTATCTATCTATCTATCTATCTATCTCTAGATGAAAATTCAAATGACTGCATACAAACTTTTGAGTCTATTTATTGCTTATTGTGAAATTATTACTCTGAACAACACTGTATGGCTGCATTATTTACATTATCCATACAGTATTCCACAAAGTATCTGTACATGGAGGAAATAGAGGTTCTTTCAGATTTAATTATCCAACCCAAGTTTTTTTTATTTTATTTTATTTGTTTTGTGATAATGAAGAATGGTTGGTATAGTTAATCTGTCCCTCAGCATAATAATTAAGGGCATAACAACTTTAAGTAATTGAATATAGGTTGTCTGTTGTTTTGAAAATGCTTTTTGTTTCCCACTCCTTGGGCTTTAATGGAGATATGATTGCTAGGCTTTCAATAAGTCATCAACACAGGAAAGAGAAGCTGGGATGAGGCTACTGCTGGCAACATCATAGGATTTCTTTTTTTATAGTTCTATCTTTCATCTCAGGCTGATGTGACAGAGTTTATTATGATCTGTGTGCAACACTCTCCTAGCATCTGCGGTAACGGCAGTCAAAGCCAGTCATTTGTTTCATTTCCAGGATGCAGGATGGTGTGGAAAGTAGTCAGCTGATGAAGAATGGAACTGTGCACACCGTAAGTGGCTTATTATCTCACAGCAGTTTGTGCTACTCATGAATTGTCTGTTTTTGGAACGGAGAAGTCACTTTTGGACCAGGTTATGCCATTCAATTCTCTTTGGCAACTTGCACCTGTCAAATATGATTCATCAGTATATATTACAGGATAGTATATTATTAATGTCTTTTTTTAAAAAAAACAGGAATTTAGTGTAGGTTTGAAGTATGTAAGAAAGCCATGTGATCATTCTTTCTCACAGTTTGGCTGTGTTGAAAAGTGCTTCGTTTAGAGCAAAAACAAAACTGAGACAATAATCATTTTTTTCTAGAATTCTCAGAAATGTTAGAGAGGTTTTACCCTCCTTGTTTGCTTAAGGCAGAAACAGAAGTGGGTTGCTCCCCATTCGGCCCAGATTGGGGGGGGGGGACCAGTAGTGGTGGCAGTGAAAGGCTCCACCCACCTGCCCAGATGCTTGTGCACACAAGTGCGGGTGTGCACACAAACAAACCGGTAGTAAAAAAAATAGAAATTCACCATTGGACAGAAAGCATCCACAAGTATAATAATCCTATTGTTCATTTGATTGTTTTGTTTGTTTGTTAAAAGTTTCATAGCAAAAAAAAAATTGAACCTGATCAGTTTTATAGTTCATTTACAACAACTGGATATTTATCATATGTACAATCAGCATGACTGAATGAGTTGGATAAAAATTGTAATCAGAGTATCAATTATCTTTGATCTAATACATATCTCACTGATGACATCTCAGTCCTTTGTTTACTGTTGGTTCAAGAACAGGTAGTTACTTTGGCTACATTAAATTGTTCAAGATTTTGTGAAGGGATGTTGAAGTTGCTGAGCTCATCTTGCCTTCAGAACAGAAAGCTGAGGGAGAATATAGTATTTATTTTTATTATTTATTTATATAAATACTAAATACTAAATAAATACATACGTGTGTGTGTGTGTGTGTGTGTGTGTGTGTGTGTTGCATTTGTGCTGATAAATAAATAAAGGGAGACTAGTATAGATATATTTCAAGCTATTTAGCTCTCATCAGCTAGCCATACCTTACTGGGATTTGAACCTGGGCTGTATTACATATTAGGCAGTTGTGTTAGCCACTAAGCCACAGGCTCTCCTCCTTTATCAGCTAGGCCAGGGAAATAGGTATTTATTGTGTCACTACCCCTGGTATGCCCAAATATGGAAGGAAGCATACTGCTTCCTTTGTCTATCAGCTCATCCCAAGAGACCATCCAGACAGAAAGCCATTATTTTTAATATTGCCTTTTTTGTTACATTTGTGTTGCATTTGTGCTGATAAATAAATTAAAGGAGACTAGTATAGATCTATTTCACGTGACCCGTCAAAACCGCGGAGGACAAAATCGCGATCGACGAAAGTGCGCATGTGACGTCATCACAGCGCGATGAAAAAAATTAAAAATTTAAATAAAATTAAAATTAAAGCAAGCCGATTCACATAAAGGTAAGGGTTAGGTTTAGGGTTAGGGTTAGGGTTAGGTTAAGGGTTAGGATTAGGTTTAGAGCGTTAGGGTTACGTTTAGCGTTAGGTTAAGGGTTAGCGTTAGGTTTAGCGTTACGTTAACGGTTAGGTTTAGGGTTAGATTTAGGGTTAGGTTAAGGGTTAGGTTAAGGGTTAGGTTTACGGTTAGGTTTAGGGTTAGGTTTGGGGGGGTTAGGGTAAGGTTTTCGCTTTATTTTTACATTTTTCGATCACAGCGTGATGTTTTCGTCGCGCTGTGATGACGTCAAATGCGCGCTTTCGTCGAGCGCGATTTTGTACTCCGCGGTTTTGTGGTGGAACCCTATTTCAAGCTATTTAGCTCTCATCAGCTAGCCATACCCTTACTGGGATTTGAACCTGGGCTGTATTACATATTAGGCAGTTGTGTTAGACACTATATATGTAGCCACTATATAAAACCCTAATAGTCTTTGGCTATTCGGGTTTTCTCCCGCTTAAATTTGGAAGTGTCTTGGCAACGTTTCAACGTTTCGAAAGTCTCATTCATCATCTTCAGGCTGGTTTGCTCAGCTTTGTGCTTCAGAACACAGCCAAGCTCCCACCCAATCAGCTCAAACCCCCACTGGCAGTTAAAAGGAAGAAACAGCTGAGATCTCACAATGCTCCTGGAAGTGCATATATGTGTGTGTGTGTGTGTGTGTGTGTGTGTGTGTGTGTGTGTGTGTGTGTGTACATTTATACACACACGTACATACACACACACACACACACACACACACACACACACACACCAGTGGTGGGATTCAGCCAGTTCGCACCACTTCCGGAGAACTGGTTGGTAACTTTCTAAGCAGTTTGGTGAACTGGTTGTTGGAAGAAATCATTAGGGCAGAGAACCGATTGTTAAATTATTTGAATCCCACCACTGACACACACATATATATGTATGTTATGTTATGTTATGTTATGTTATGTTATGTTATGTTATGTATGTATGCATGCATGTATAAACATGATTTTGAATACATGAAATTGATACAAATAAGTGGGGACATTAAGGCAGGGACGGTAGACACATTGCTGCACTTATGCATGCCCCCTTACAGACCTCTTAGGAATGGGGTGGTGTTGACAGTAGACAGTTTAAGGTTAAAGTTTTGGGGATTTGGGGAAAAAACCACAGAGTCAGATAGTGCATTCCAGGCATTGACCACTCTGTTGCTGAAGTCGTATTTTCTGCAATTGAGTTTGGAGCGGTTTACCTTGAGTTTGTATCTATTGTGTGCTCGTGTATTGTTGTGGTTGAAGCTGAAGCAGTCATTGACAGGTAGGACATGGTAGCAGATAATTTTATGTACTATGCTTAGTTCAGACTGAAGGCAGCATAGTTCTAAGTGGTCTAAGGCAAAAATTTCAAGTCTGGTGGCATAAGGTATTCTGTAACAAGCAGAGGAGTGGAGGACTTTTCATCATATTATAATATTATTATATATGAATATATAATAGTCATTATAGTAGCATTTTTAAGTAGCTGGAATAACATCACACAGAATTCTAGCATGTTTTTCCATGATTTCCTGGAGTAATATATCACCTTAGACTGGATATATTGAAGTAAATCCCAAAGAGCAATCTCTTGGATGAAAAATGCCCTTTTTGCATTAGGAATAAAAGAATTAAAAATTAAAGATTAGACATTCCTTTTAAGATTTTAAGTTTCTATAGAATTGTCCATCAGTTGTAAGGGAAGTGAAAAAGAATCTCAACATCTCCCCCCCACAACTGAATGAGTCTAGAGCAGGGGTGAAAGCCAGCAGGTTCTGACATGTTCTGGAGAACCAGTAGCAGAAATTTTGAGTAGTTCGGAGAACTGGCAAATGCCACCTGACTGGCCCCAGAGTGGGATGGGAATGAAAATTTGCAATATCCTACCTCCAGGAGTGGGGAGGAATGGGGATTTTGCAGAATCCTTCCCCTGCCATGCCCACCAAGCCCCGCCCACCAAGCCACACAACACACACCAAGCTACACCCACAGAACTGGTAGTAAAAAAAAAATTGAATTTCAGTATTGGTCTACAGCAAGGGTGTCAAACTGGTGCCCCGTGGGCTGGATGCATCACGTGCAGATCATGCCCATCCCAGCCTTGTGAATGGGGAAAAAAAATCACATGATGACAACATGATGCAGCAAGTTTGACACCCATGGTTTATAGTCTTAGCTTATATTTTTAAGTGGAAAGAAGCCCTTTCTTCTTCTTCAGAATCCATATGCCCCCCTTCCCCACAAAAATTCCAGATAATATTGTAAAGCATGCTATAGACACTACATCAACTTCCACCCATGAAATATCAAGATTTTGGGATCAATTTCTTCAAAATATTAAAAGTCAGTTTACTAACAAGTCCATCTCATGGATCTTCCCATCCAGGTTTCTCTGATAATGAAAGGGAAATCTTTTAAAAAACAAACCACTAGATGGCAAGTTTTTTGTGGTGGGTTCCGGATCCTGTTGCAATCTGTATGGTGTAATGTGGCCGGGCATCCGACACATGCACGCTCGTAGCACGCGCACAGTGCACACATGCATACTTACCACCCATGATGCTCCACAACGGCTTCACAACACTCTAGCTGCTCGACGGAGCATTGCGCAGGCGCTGTACACTCCATGCGCGTAAGCCCCGATTGGCTCAAATACAGGTAAGGAGGTGGGTGGGCCTTCCAGAGCACCGTACCAGAACCTGGTGCTCCCAGCAGACATCAGTATGCCCATACCAGGGCATACCAGTCGTATCCCACCACTGACTTAAACATGACCTCTACCCTTGCTTGGTCAGATTCACTTTTCACCATTGTTCCCTGGCATTCCAGGTGTTGCTTTCGCTGCTTCATCTCTATTTTCTTCATGTCCCAATGGGTCTACATGTAAAGTTTTATATATGGATCAGTCCTACTCCTATGCAATTTGCTCCCGTGTAATCTTCATTTTAAGAGTGGCTCCCTTTATGGATTTGCTTCATGTGAACAATGAATTGTGGTTCCCCTCCCCCAATCTTCCTCTTTTTACCTAAGCATTTTTAACTTTAACTCCACAGCTCAATCTAATAGATACCATTGGAGTCAGATATCTAATGAAGTCACGCAAGACATTAATTGTTCTGTTTCCATTCTTGGAAATTTCTTTCACTTCCATTCACTTAAGAATCCTGTTGAATAAGGTTAGTTTGCTTTCAAGAGTTTGTGGAAAGTAAAGACTTGATCCAGGAATAGAATTCCTGAAAATTGCCCAGAAACTATGGTCAAGGATGGATGGATGATGATGATGTACACAGTGTTACAGCTGCCATTTCTTTAATTCTTCCCAAGATCTTAGAATGTTGCAATGTATTCATGTAGTGTATGTTTGGACTGTGGCTTTTTATAGTTATTACTATTATTAGTCCGCTTCTCAAAATAAATTGGTTTGATTATTATGTCCTAGATTAATATGCAGACCAGAAGGCTTGGGTTTTTCATTTCTTTGCCTTTGGTTTTGCCCTTTTCTCAAAAACCTATTTTAGGTGAGAGAGGAAAAGGAAGACAAAGGTATACAAACATGTAATTTTATGAAATCTCTGTGATAATTAGCATTTAGAAAGACGTGATTGCCATTTTTTTGTAATAAATTGAAAATTACTAGTCCAACAAGTTAGTTCATGTAATATTTTCTTTCTCTTTTCTCTTTCCTTGACAAACTTAGGTTTATCTGGGAATAGATCCAGATGAAGTGTGCTTATCAAACTAGAAGTGTACATAAAGGAGTGTGTGGCTAAAGGAGTGGTATAAAAGGAAAGGCTTTGGTTTTATTAGTCATGATGCCTGCAGCTGGTCCAATGAAAAACTGTACAAAAGAGATTGTTTGCATCCATCCAAGAAAGGAACTGAGTTACTTGGCATTAAATTCACAGATTTTTGGATAAACATTTAAACTGAACAGCGGGGACAGATAATTAATAGATACAGAATATTTCTGTCCCCAGCAAACTAAAATTCATAGGGTTGTAAGTGCATGTAACATAGATGTTTGTGTGGGTAAGTTTATCACCCCTGCTGTCAAGCAAAACCAAGCATTTAACAGTGATTGCCATACCATGTGCATGAATCATACAAGTGGCAAGAAAATAGGGACAATCAGGCATAACACAGGTTATGTAGACAGTAAACACAGGGTCAATCAAAATGGATTCAAATGTCTATACACCAATGCACAGAGTATGAGGAATAAACAGGGTGAATTAGAAATTCAAGTAAATGAGAGCAGATACAATATTGTTGCCATTACAGAAACCTGGTGGGATGAAATCCACAAATGGAACATACAGCTAGAAGGATTTAAATTATTTAAAAGAAATAGACCAAATAAAAGAGGAGGTGGAGTTGCACTATATATAAGAAATAACTACATCTCTACAGAAATACAGCACAACAATGATGAGAACTATGTTGAATGCATTTGGGTCAATATTAAAGGTTGGAGGGAGAATGACATTGCCATAGGTCTATACTACAGGCCACCCAACCAAGCAGAGGAAGTAGATGAACTTTTTGCTAGTCAGCTAACTAAGGTATGTAGGAAGCACACCAAAATAGTAATGGGAGATTTTAACTACCCTGACATCAACTGGGAAACAAACTCTGCACCAAGTGGAAGATCCAACAGGTTCCTAACAAACCTAGCAGACAACTTTGTTTCCCAAAAAGTAGAGAAGAGAACAAGGGGATCAGTCATATTGGACTTAATTCTCACTAACAGAGAGGAAGGTATTGAAGCCACAGGAACCCTGGGGGCAAGTGACCATGCAATATTGGAATTCAACATTATGCAAACACAAGTAGTAGAACAAAGTCAAACTAAAGTCTTGGACTTTAAGAGAGCTAATTTCAATAAACTTAGAGAGAGCTTGGGAAGAATTCCATCGATGAGAATCTCAGGGGGAAAACAACTCAAGAAGCTTGGGAAATTTTGAAAAATGAGATTACAAAAGCCCAGTCTAGCACAATACCAATGAAGAAGAAAAATAACAGCTCCCAAAAGAAACCAGCATGGCTGCATAAAGAACTCTCTGACAAATTGAAAGACAAAAAAGATAAGTATAAAAGGAGGAAAGAGGGGGACATAACTAAGGCAGAATATCAGCAAATACCCGAGGCTGTAAAGATGAAGTGAGGAAAGCTAAGGCTCACAATGAAGAAAGACTTGCCACAAAAGTAAAAATTAACAAAAAAAGCTTCTTCCAACATGTTAAAAACACGAAGAAGGTTAAGGAAACAATTGGTCCATTGCTAGGAGAAAGTGGCAAGAAGGTGACAAGCAACAGGGAGAAAGCAGAACTATTTAACTCATGTTTTGCATCTGTCTTTACACAAAAGGATAAAACAGTCCAACCTATCAAAAACAGCACTGCAAAAATCAGATTAGGAACACAAATTGAAATAAGGAAGAAAATGGTAAGTGAGTACCTGTCTACCCTAGATGAGTTCAAATCACCAGGACCAGATGGATTACACCCCAGGGTTCTGAACGAACTGGCAGACGAGACCTTAGAACCACTGAATTATATCTTTTAGAGATCCTGGAACACAGGGGAACTACTAGAGGACTGGAAAAGAGCTGATGTGGTTGTCATCTTCAAAAAAGGAAAAAATAGATCCAGGAAACTACAGACCTACCAGGCTGACCTGAATACCAGGAAAGATTCTGGAAAAAATAATCAAGCAACGAATTAGCGAACACCTAGAAGCAAACAAAGTAATAGCCAAACGCCAACATGGGTTTGTCAAAAATAGATCATGCCAGACTAATCTTATTGCATTCTTTGATAATGTGACAAAATTAGTGGACCAGAGGAATGCTGTCGATATAGTTTACTTGGACTTCAGTAAGGCATTTGATAAGGTAGACCATAACCTAGATAAAGTAGAAGAATGTGGGTTAGACAGCATCACCACCAGATGGATTCGTAACTGGCTGCCAACCACACTCAACATGTCGTCCTCAATGGAACTGCATCTACATGGAAGGAAGTATGCAGTGGAGTACCCCGAGGCTCTGTTTTAAGCACAGTACTCTTCAACATCTTCATCAATGATTTGGATGAGGGAATAAATGGGGCACTCATCAAATTTTCAGATGACACCAAGCTGGCAGGAATAGTGAATACTCCGGAAGATAGGCTCAAGATACAGAAGGATCTTGACAAACTTGAACATTGGGCACTATCTAATAAAATGAAATTCAATGGTGAAAAGAATAAGGTTCTACATTTAGGCAACAAAAATGAAATGCACAGGTACAGTATAGGTGGTACCTTGCTCAATAGTAGTAATTATGAAAGGGATTTTGGAGTCCTAGTGGACAACCATTTAGTGTGCAGTGTGCAGCAGCTGCCAAAAAAGCCAACAGAGTTCTAGGCTGCATAAATAGAGGGATAGAATCAAGATCACATAAAGTGTTAATGCCATTTTATAATGCCTTTGTAACGCCACACTTGGAATACTGCATTCAGTTCTGGTCGCCACGATGTAAAAAAGATGTGGAGACTTTGGAAAGAGTGCAGAGAAAAGCAACAAAGATGATTAGGGGACTGGAAACTAAAACATATGAAGAACGGTTGCAGGAACTGGGTATGTTTAGTTTAATAGAAAGAAGGACTAAGGGAGACATTAGCAGTGTTCCAATATTTCAGGGGTTGCCACAAAGAAGAGGGAGTCAAACTATTCTCCAAGGCACCTGAAGGTAGAACAAGAAGCAATGGGTGGAAACTAATCAAGGAGAAAAGCAACTTAGAACTGAGGACAAATTTCCTGACAGTTAGAACAATTAATCAGTGGAAGAATTGCCTCCAGAAGTTGTGAATGCCCCAACACTGGAAGTCTTTAAGAAAATGTTGGATAGCCATCTGTCTGAAACAGTATAGGGTTTCCTGCCTAGGCAGGGGGTTGGACTAGAAGACCTCCAAGGTCCCTTCCAACTCTGCTATTGTATTGTGTTGTATTGTATTGTGTTGTATTGTATTGTATTGTATTGCATTGCATTGTATTGCATTGCATTGTATTGTATTGTATTATAAGAGGAGTCAAAAATGCAAGATGCTAGTCACAGCATCTGGACTGAATCACTACCTACCTGTACATATTTTGATATACCAAAAAATAGGCTTTGGTTGTAATGCTATTCCTAACATCTTGGTGATTTTGACATTCCATTCCAAGGACCCTTGCATCAAGTTGAGCTATTTCAAGCAACTATCATTAATCCACATGTCTATTTGGAAGAATGATTCTGTTCTGACCTAGGCTTCCCAAGAGCATGAAGCAAACTCCTTGTCCCGAGAAAAAACCCTTTTATTAATTTTTTGTGAGTTCTGCTCATTCAAATGGCAAAGTCTTTCAAGGGAGGATTTATGGTTACACACCTTATCTGTAGACAGACAGGCCGATATCTGCAAAACTTGGCAAGGAGTCTTGGAGAGTCATGAGCCAATTGAGCAAACTAATTGTCTCCTGCCAACTCCACTCCTCTTTTGCTCCTCTTTTATTTCTTTACCTGTAGCCTTACTCCCAAGTCGACCCTTGTTCTTCAGCTGTTCCCTTCGTCTGGCAACTCTGCTCATGCACACACTGGGAACAGGCTCCAGCTGTTCATCTGCCTCACTGATGTTTGACTCTGAAGGCAGCTGACAACTAGCATACAGCTCTGGCCCTTCTCTGACTGCAACACAGAGTCCTCATCAGAGCCTTCCTCAGACTCCAGGTCTGGCCCATGTTCCTCCCAAACCTCCTCAGTGTCCAAATCTGCTGCCAGCACTGTTGGCCACTGGTGGGTCACAACAGATTCGTTCTTCTGTACCATCTTGTGTGAACAGTAATACATTTACAATAAATATGAGTCTGATTGAAAATCTGCAAATGCATGTAGTCCTTGACATATGACCACAATTGGGAGAATATGATCACATTTCTCAATTGAGAAATTCTGTTGCTAAGCAAGGTAGTTGTTTCATGAGCCGCACCCAGTTTTGTGACATTTTGTTGTGAAGTGAATCACTGTTGTTTTTAAGTGAATGGTGTGGTTGTTAAGCAAATCCAACTTCTACTGTTGACTTTATTTGTTAGAAGTTGGTTGAGAAAGGTCACAAATAGTGGTCATTAGTAGTGCACTCCATTGTAACTACATGCTGGAGGCCAAATACCTGAATTTTATAAGGTGACTGTGGGGATACAGCAACAGTTGTAAGTGCAAATATCAGTTGTACCTGTAGTTTTATACTTGTTCAAACCTACTCTCCCCTTCTCATAATAGGCTGTCGTTGTTTTTTTATAAATTAACCTAAGAGCTTCAGTGGCACAGTGGTTAGAGTGCAGTACTGCAGGCTACTTCTGCTGCCTGCCGGCTGCCTGCAATTTGGCAGTTCAAATCTCATGGGCTCAAGGTTGACTCAGCCTTCCATCCATCCAAGGTGGGTAAAATGAGGACCCAGATTATTGGGGGCAATAGACTGACTCTGTAAACCACTTAGAGGAAGATGTAAAGCACTGTAAAGTGGCATATAAGTCTAAGTGATATTGCTATTGCTAAGCCAAATGGTATTTATTTGTTTTTGTTTTAGAATGGTTTATGGAATGATGTGTTGGGGTCCAATTCACATATTACATTAAGTCCTAATATGTAAGTTTACATATCAAGTGAGTCAAAAGAAAACAAATTACATTGCACATTGGCTTAATAACCTGGCTTAATAGCAGTAACTGTGAGAAGGATCTTGGTGCCTTAGTGGACAATCAATTAAATATGAGCCAGCAGTGTGCAGAGGCAGCCAAAAAAGCCAATTCAATCCTAAATTGCATTAACAGAAGGAGTAAATCAAGATCACGTGAGGCACTAATACCACTTTATAAAGCCTTAGTAAAACCACATTTAGAATATTGAATCTAGTTGTGGTCACCACACCATAAAAAATATCTTGAGACTCTAGAAAGAATACAGAGAAGTGAAACAAAGATGATTAGGGGAGTGGAGGCTAAAGCATATGAAGAATGGTGGTAAGAACTTGGCATGGCTAGTCTAGTGAAGAGAAGGACTAGGCATGACATGATAGCAGGGTTTCAATATTTGAGGGGCTGTCACAGAGAGGGGGGGGTTCAAGGTCAGAAAAGGAATAATGGATGGAAAATTATCAAGGGGAGATTCAACCTAGAAATAAGAAGAAATTTTCTTACAGTGAGAACAATCAACCAATGGAACAGCTTGCCTTTGGAAGTTGTGGGAGCTTCAGCACTAAAAGCTTTCAAGAAGAGACTGGACAACCATCTGTCAGTAATGGTATAGGGTCTTCTGCTTGAGCTGGGTGTTGGACTAGATGATCTACAAGGTCCTCTCCAACTATTCTATTCTGTTCCGTTCCGTTCTGTAGCATCGCATCGCATCGCATCCCATCCCATCCCATCCTATTCTATTCTATTCTATTCTTTCTGTGCATTGCAATATCTAAGTTACCAAGACCTATTCAAGGTAGCTGGTTCTCAGAAGCAACTTTTCACCACTTGAGTTGGTTTTCTTGCTGATTCTGCCTGAGCTGTCTGAGCTGGAATCCCTAACATTTTACATACCTTCCTTTTACAGTATGTTCAGTGTTGGCCGTTTCTGAGATCTTTCCTGCAGACCAAGTTTGATTTTGTTTACAGCAATGTATTCCAGAAGAAAAATTTATAAATTCAGTGAACTTGTAAGGGAAGAAAAGCTTTTCCATAATATACATTTTGAGTAGCCCTGGAACACAGGAAATAAATCATGTCAGTTTTCTCATCAATTGTTGAGAAGCAGAAATGTCAGAAATGGGAATTATTGTTATACTAGCAGGTCCTTAGGGTCAAAAATAGGAATTTGGATGCAGCGAGTAATATTTTCCTCTGGGAACTGAAAGTATCCAAAAGCAAAGATATTTGGAACATGTCCAGGTTATATAAAAAGGCTTGTTGCAAAGAGGAGGGTCAGTCCCTGACTGTTCAGCAGAAGGAGCAGATGTTGCTACTAAACTGATGCTTGTTGTTGTCAGTAGAAGCCTTATGGGGAAACACGTAGATGGATATTGATGTATGAAACTTTGGCAAAGTCACAGATCTTTGGCTACTTTTGTTGCAGCATTTCTCAAATCCTTGTCAGCAAACAAAATTGTGCTGCTGGAAAGAATGAGATGCCACTAGCAAAGGTCTCTTAAAACTATCTCATAGGAGACCTATCTATCTATCTATCTATCTATCTATCTATCTATCTATCTATCTATCTATCTATCTATCCATCCATCCATCCATCCATCAATCCATCCATCATCTATCTGTCTATCTGCCTGTTTATCTGTATATTTGTCTATTGTCTATCATCTATCATCTATCATCATCTATCATCTAGCTAGCTAAATAGCTATCTATCTATCTATCTATCTATCTATCTATCTATCTATCTATCTATCTATCTATCTATCTATCTATCTATCTATCTATCTATCTATCATCTATCTATCATCTATCTATCATCCATCCATCCATCCATCCATCCATCCATCCATCCATCCATCCATATCTATCTATCATCTATCTATCTATCTATCTATCTATCTATCTATCTATCTATCTATCTATCTATCTATCTATCTATCTATCTATCTATCTATCTAACACAAAGGGTATTGACCAAGTAAGGGAGACCATAGCTAATGAGAAAAGCAGTGGACAACATTTATTAATATATTTTATCTTTATCTGAAATAGTTCATACAAAATAGAATTTATAAATGAAATATAAACCATCCAAGTAACATTTATTTGGGAAAACTAGAGAAAATGGCAGAGGGTTTTTTTTTAAATGTTTGTAGATAGGATCTTCCCTTCCCCTACTTCTCCTTCTTTTCCCCCTTTCCCCTTAATACTTGTTTCCTTGTACTTGCTGACAAATAATAAATAAATAAATAAATAAATAAATAAATAAATAAATAAATAAATAAATAAATAAATAAATAAATAAATAAATAACTGTCCAAGATTTACATTTTAGGACACGGACCTGACTTAATTTTTCTGCTACATTTTCTTTTCCCATGTCTGGATTTTATTTTTACAGGAAGAAGCATTTCTTGATTTGAGCCTTTCTAAAGCAATAGAGATCTTTTGACACTATACATCAGAAAAAGTTCTCTTTAAAAAGATGTGATCGGTTTTCAGGAATATTCAGGAAGAACCTGACTGATCCATTGGCTTCTGGTAGGAACTAAAATGACATTATATTCTTCATAAAATTATTGAGCAAATGATACAAATTAGGCTCAGTCATCTCATTAATATGATGGTGCCATGAAGAATGATATCATTTCTCTCTTCATCTTCTTAGAGATAACCATTCACTGATCTTCCAGTGTCTAAATCAGATAGCCAAAAGTACTAAAAAATCTTAATGGTTTTATACAACAAAGAAATAGCAGATATTTCTCCAGGGGCTCCACCTGGCCCTTGGGACATGTAATTCAAGATCTTATTGGTCTGACTTATGATTTATTTTCCTGATCATTTTTAATGAGTAAGATCCACACTTCTGTATTACTCTTCTGCCTGTTATAAATCCAGGTATTGTTTTTTTTGTTTTTTTTTTGTTTTTACTGGATTTACCTTCCAGCCATTTTTACTGACTCATCCAGAATTTGTGTGGCTCCACTTAACTCTCAAGTTTAAAATAGCCTGGCATTTCTGCATTGTCTTCTTAGCATCCCCCCCCTCCTTTTCTGATTTGCATTTCATCACGGATTTAATGGACGAACCGCAATGTGTTGGTGAATTAAGGCTTGCTAGGTTAGGGAGTTTGTTCACCAGATTTCAAATCTCTGGTGAACAGCTTGCTGCAGCTCTACAAATCATGCTGTCAAAACAAATTGCACAGTTAAAATATACCTTTACAAGTATGCTTCCAAGTGGGTAGTATAAAAGGTAATTGAAAAACCCAGAGTTTGTATTAAGAATTGGCAAGTAAAGGGAGGAAGCAACCAAATAAGAAGGGGCTGTAGGAAAATACTGAGCAAAATAAAGATCTAAATAATTATAAATGTATAATTATATTTGTATAATTCACAATGTATAATTGTGTAATAGGAGAACACCTCAAAAAAAGAGCTGCCTAAAAAATTAAGGATATAGAAACACAAAATGATATAGCTATCCTCAGTAAGGTGGCTAACTTGAAATGGCTGAGCAAATACAAACATACTATTCAAGTAGATGGCTATTTGAAGTTACAACTGCCAAAACATCTTAGGGAGATATTTATGGAAGTGAGATTCAAACAGCTTGACACAATGGTCAGATATGGGAGATTCCATTCTATACCTTACAATGATCATCTTTGCATTTGCGGAGCAGCAGAGGTAGAAGACCTGCTCACATCCTATTGGATTGTTGCTTGTATAAGGGGATGAGGGACAGGTACCTTGGTCTATATACCAAATGAATGACCCATTGGGATCCCCATATCAAAATAACTTACTTTATGTGTGGCCAGAACCTGAAAATAACATTTAACACAACACGGTACTTAAACAAAATGGTTCGGTTGAGATCTGCATATGTGGGACTGATTGGGGTAGATTGTAAGGGTGACACAGAAATATAATTTTATATCATTTTATTCTCTTTTACATATTTATGTATTAAATTATATTGTATCTTATCCTATAACTATTGTATTTTACCCTACTCTTATTTTAAACTGTTCATATAGGATTTTTTTAGTGATATGCGTTTGAACCTTGTGTGTTGATATGGCCTTTAGTCTAATCAATAAGGATTATTATTATTATTATTATTATTATTATTATTATTATTATCATCATCATCATCATCATCATCATCATCATCATCATCATCATGATGTTAATCTTTGGTGAGATTCACCACTTTGGGGCTTGTTGGTAGCTCAACAGCTCAAGTCCTAACCAAGGACCTAGGAACTGTTACGGTAATGTCGAAGGATATAATGTGTTCCAAGTAGGGTGGTTTTTTGTAGAATCAGAATGTTCAAGTGTGATAAATTTAAAATTTCCAAATAGCGAGGTAGCCCTTTGGGTATTGCTCCAAGGGCTCCAATTACAATCGGGACAACACATGATTTCTTTTTCCACAGTCACTCAACTTCAATTTGCAAGTCCTGGTACTTTGTGATTTTTTCTTACTGTTTATCTTCAATTCGTGAATCTCCAGGTATTGCAATGTCAATGAACCATACTTTTTTCTTTCCAACTATTGTTATGTCAGATGTGTTGCAGGCCAAGTGCCTGTCTGGATTCTGCCTGTCTGGATTCTGAAGTCCCACAAGATCTTGACTTTCTCATTCTCTAAAACCTTCTGAACCTGATGTGGTTTTTGCTGTACTTAAGTCCAAACTTTTGGCACAATTTCCAGTGAATGATCATGGCATCCAGCGGTCATGACATTGTAGGTAGTCAGTTTGTGAAATTTTGCTACACCCACTGATCAAGTGGTCGACTGTCTCGTCTTTCTCATTACAGAGGTGACATTTGCTGTTGGTAGTAATATTTTGAAATTTTGCCTTCATGTATTTTGTGGCTAAGACTTGTTCTTGAGCAGCCAAAATAAAGCCTTCTGTTACTTTTTTCAGTCCTCCTGATCTTAACCAGTTCCAAGTTAGCTTTTGGTCTGCTTTGTCTTCAATACTTTTCAAGCATTGGCTATGCTTAGCTTTGTTTTTCCAATTTTCAGCTTGCTTATCAATTAGGTCTTTCTTATATTCAGCTTTTGACTTAGTTGTCTTTAAAAGGCCTCCTTTATTTACTTCCTTAATGATTGGTTCTTCACTTTTCTGGATGTAATCATTCAAGCTGTGTATTTGTTCTTCCACAGTCTGTTTTACTTGTAGGAGTCCTCGACCACCCTCTGCTCTTGGTAGATATAATCGGACAACATCACTTTTAGGGTGCAAAGCATGATTCATTGTCATAAGCTTCCTTGTTTTTCTGTCCAAATTATCCAACTCCATCTGGGTCCAGTCAATTATTCCTGCAGAGTATTGAATCACAGGTATAGCTCAGATATTTATGGCTTTTATGAGGTTTCCTCAATTCAGTTTGGACTTTAATATCTTGCAAATTTGTCCAATGTACTTGGCTGATGTTAACTCCTTGACTTTATTATGCATTAAGTCAGAGGCCTCTAAAATCCCCAAGTACTTGTAGCCTTCTTCTGGTTTTACTGCCTTTATCATTTCTTCATTCTCAAGTTCTATTCCAGCATCTTCTATGACCTTGCCTGCTTTGGTTGCCATTGTTGCACATTTGTCAATTCCAAACTGCATACCAATGTCTTGGCTAAATTCTTTTGTGCTTTCAATTAATAAATTCAGTTCAGCTTTTGTTTTACCAAACAGCTTCAAATCATCCATGTACACCAAGTGCGAAATTTTCAGTCCTTTCTTTGCAAGTTCGTATCCATAGTTCATCTTCTTCAAAATTATTGTCAGTGGTAGCATTGAGAGTATAAAAAGTGGGGGTGAAAGGGAATCACCCTGGAAAATGCCTCGTTTAATTTCAACTTCACCCAGTATTTCTTCATTAGCTATAAGCTTCGTTTTCCAGAGGTTCATTGAAGTTTCCATGATTTTTTGTATGTTTCTGCTGATGCCAAAGATTTTCAGGCATTTCTTGATCCAGCTATGGGGAACTGAATCAAATGTTTTCTTATAGTCTATCCAAGCCATGAACAGGTTGGTTCATCTTTTCTTTGAATTCTGTAGGTTTAGTTTGTCAATCAGCAGTTGGTCCTTTATTCCTCTTGAATTTCTGCAGTATCCTTTCTGTTCTACAGGAAGCAAGTAATTTCTTTCCAAGTATCCATAAATTTGGTTTGCAATGATACCAGTAAGGAGCTTGTATGTTGTTGGCAAACAGGTGATTGGCCTATAGTTTCCAGGATCCTTTCCTTTTTCTTTATCTTTTTGGATCCAAAATGTCCTTCCAGTTGTCATCCATTCATCATTTTCAGGTGTTTTTAAGATCTGGTTCATTTAGGCTGCCAATCTTTTGTGGACACTTGTAAGTGCCTTTAACCAGAAGCCATGTAACTCATCTGGTCCAGGTGGTCTCCAGTTCTTCACTATTATTATTATTATTATTATTATTATTATTATTATTATTATTCAATTGTATCACAGCAGCCAGTTGTTTCGCCGGATTTGGCATTGGTTACTAGTCGGGCCCCACCCAGGGGCCTAGGACGTCATAACGTATTTTCGTAATATGCATGCAGATCCAAGCAGTGCGGCTTTTTGCATTTCACTGATGGTGATTTTGTCAACTTTTAACTGTTTTAAATGCAATTCCAGTGCTTTTGTAATAGCACCCAGTGTGCCAATTACCACTGGAATTACCACTGCTGGTTTGTGCCATAGTCGTTGAATTTCAATTTTTAAGTCCTGGTATTTTGCAATTTTTTCATGTTTCTTCTCGGCGACCCTGCTATCACCTGGTATTACGATGTCTATGATTGTGACCTTATTTTTCTCAACCAGTGTGATGTCTGGTGTATTATGCGCCAGTATTTTGTCCGTTTGTATACGGAAATCTCACAAGATCTTGACCATCTGATTTTCGGTGACTTTTTCAGGCTGATGTTCCCACCAGTTTGTTGCTGTTTTTATTATTATTATTATTATTATTATTATTATTATTATTATTATTATTATTATTATTACTATTATTATTATTATTATTATTATTATTATTATTTTCATTGCAAATTGCAGCACAAAAACAGAAGTGTTATCACATAATGCAAACTTTCAGAACCAAATGCAAAGGAAAGTTATGTGAACTTCTAGTCATAACAAACTTGCAATATATGCATTATGTGATTTGCATAACCTTAGCTCGCTTGTTGTATTCAATACTTTCATTGCTCTCTGGTGGAAATGTTGTAATTATAGCAGGGGAAAACCAGTGGCCAAAAGGCAGCATTAATTGTATAAGGAAAACATTTGTTAATCAAACATATCATTCAAGGAGGGAGAATGGGACAAAGTATATGTAATTCTGCTTCAGGAGACCAATGAAATCTAGCTCCATGAGAAGCTATATAACAATTAGAACTATTGCCATGGCCCATGTGTTCCTCTTAGACATACATCTTCAAAAGTGTATCAGTGTTGACTGCCTGGGCTTATTTGCATTAAACACTGAACACCCACTACTGACTCTGAAGGAGAGAATAATGTCATAGACTGCCGTTCAAAAAAAGGAGTGATTTAAAAGCCGAGAACCAGACACAAAAACAAGAGAAACACTGAGGACAAGTATCACTTCTTTCTCTGAAGATAAAAGTGTACGGTTGGCAGCACAATATCGTTATGGTTGGTCACACAGTCAGCAGATGTTTAGGCTGAATTTGGCATATTATTACCTGTTCACAACAATGTGAAATCACAGCTGCCAGTTCTCTAGCTGTTGTTGTTGGCCTTTGTGTGCATTGAGTTCTTCCCAAGGACTCAAGATGCCAGACTATATCAGCATAGCATATGTGTTGATCCCAGCTGTGCGGCCTTTTGTAAGTGACAGATGGAAATTTTGTCAATGCACAGATAGTCTAAGTACTTGTCCAAGATTTTTGGGATCACACCTAGTGTGCTGATGACCCACTAGAACCATCATGGCCATATTGTTTTTCAATTTTGATTTTTAGATCTTGATCCTTTGTGATGTTCTCCAATTCTTTGTCTTCTGGAATCCCCAGGAATTGCTACATCAATTATCCACACTTTCTTCTTTTCAACCACAGTTATATCTTATGAGCCAACAGGTTATCATTCCCATTTTGTCTGTTTGAATTCTAAAGTTCCAGAGTACTTTAGCTTCTTCATTTTCTATTAGTTTGCCATTTTCTGTGGTCCCACCAGTTCTTGCCTATAGGCAACAGTATTCCTTGCAGCTCTTCTCATGCACCATTGTTGCTAGATTGTGTGTTATTATTTGTAGTTAGTCTGTGTGATTCTCTTGAAGCAATTAGCTAGGTGGTCACTGTTTCTTCAGCTTCTTTGCAGAGGCAGCACTTGCTATCTGTTGCTGTCTACTCAGGTTTGGATTTGTTCTTAAGGCTTGGTTTTGTGCAGCCAGAATCATACTCTCCCTCCCTCTCCCTTCTCCCCCCTCTCTCTTTTCAATTCTTTTGCTCTCAGTCATTGGCAGGTCTTGTTGTTATCTGCATTGCCTGCTTTAAAAAAAATCTACTGACCATGTAATGCTTTGCCTTGCCATGTCTCTTTTCTATTTTTCATTTGGTCTTTCCAGTATTCATTGCAGACTAATTTAGTCTTTTCAGTGCTGAAGTCAACATTTTAAGTAAATGTTATCATTTGTTTAAGGTGAGCAAGCTTTTCAGGTTCTGGTTGCTGATTTGTGAATCAAGAATCCAAAGGCAACAGACATTTATGCATATTAATTATCCTTCCTTCCTCATAATGGAGTTGAATAAATCACCAAGAAGAAAGAGGCAAGGACAACCTTGTTGTTTTCCTCTTAAGTATCCCTGAAGAAGATCAATGATTTCAACTACCACTATCAGATGGAAGTAGATATCTTGACCAAGGAAATTGTTTCAGCTTTTCTCCTAATAATCTCCTAATCATATTCATCATCTTTCTGCTGACTTTTCCAGGAAAAAAAAATAGACTGTTTGGTGTGAAATATTGGCGAGGATTATGGTTGTTCCAACTGGCCATGGATGTTTGTGATCTACCAATTACTGACTTTTCAGATTACAGTTACTGAACCATTCTTTATTGCTGGAATGGAGTGCAAGAGATGGTGTATATGTCTATGCATTCCTTCATCAAGGAAGCATATGAACAAGTCTTGAACTGCACAACTGTAAATGATGGTATAGTTTATGCTCTTAAAACCTGTACAATATTTTACAGCCTGTATAAGGACATATTTTAATCCTCATTAAAAATCAACTCAATTGAATTAATGCATTTTCTCATGACCTTTTATCCCCAGGATTCCTAATCAACTGTCTCGGTTGATTAATCTTTCTCTGTGTACTATAAATTACTCTTCAAACCTTCTTAAAAACTCTGTTTAATTCTTAATTACTTGTAAACCATTTGAGATTTTGACTAATTTTTTTTAATTCCCCAACCTGATGACCAGATTTAGCTGAATACAAATGATATCAGTCCTGCTATTCCTTAGTACATATAATACTTTGATCATTTTAAATTTTAGATAATATACTCTGTAATCCTTTGAAACCAGAAGATGATATATTGGTGATTTACGTTTCCTTGTAGAAAAATATATATTGAAATTGAAAATATCTGTCCAACCAATTCATCTTTTGATAGTAACTTAACTCTTTCAAAAGAATAATATTATGTTTGTCGCAAGCATTTCCTAAAGACCAAATCAATGAATGCATTTAGCATAGGAGTCAATACTAAGTTGTGAGAGTTCCAGTGATATTTCAGTGGTTAGATATGAAAGTCTTCCTCAGCTCTCAGTTTTGGAATCCTTCATTGTAGTTTTCCGTAATCCTCCTCTCTGTTGTCCCTATGTAATCTTCTCCAGTAGATTAGTAGCTTTTCCAAAGATGCTGTGAAAACAGAGCTGTGCCCTCATATAAATTTTAGAAAAGTATTCACATGTTGACTTAGCGTTTTGAATAGTATATCTGTAATATGTGGCAAAGACCCATTAGTGTAAATATGTTCCCTTATAATTGCATGTGGATATGAATGTTTTATTGAGCAGATGCAAAAAGGGAGAAAGAAAGAAAAAAGAAAAGAAAAGAAAAAAGAAGCAAAGCAAAACAAAACAGGAAAAGTGGGACAAAATCTATAAACTATAAATGTTTGTGCACATAGACTGCCTTTCACACTAAGTGTTCTGTGCATATAGGAGAGTATATATAAGCCCAAGGAGATATCCCATGCCTCACCTTAATAGCTCAGCTGGATTGGGCCAACCACTTCTCTCGTCATCCTTTCCCTCATAACAGCAATAGCACTTGGATTTATATACCACTTCTTTACAGCCCTCTCTAAGCAGTTTACAGCCCTCTCTAAGCAGTTTACACCAGTTTAAAGCAACTCTGTCGCTTTAAATCAGAACTGAGCATGCCTAGCTGTGGAATTCTGGGAGTTGAAGTCCACAAGTCTAAAAAAATTTGAAACCCACCACTGTGTCAGTGCCTCACCAGCCATAAACCTTACCGCACGTCACTGGTGGCCTCATTAAATAGAATCTGTGCAGAGAAAGTTTATTTATTTTTATTTTTTATTATTTCTTAAATGTTTAAGTCCCCATCCTTCTTATAAGGTGACATGGTGTGGCTTACAGATTATAAAAACAAATAGAAAAATAATAAAAATATTCAGTGGTAAAAATTTTAAAAAATTAAATCCATGTAAAAACCAAAACTAAGAGGTGGACAGTATGGGGATGAGGTCTTCTTGCCCTCCTCTTTAGCAGATGGGATCCATTGCCAGTCTGCTGATTCAAGAGGAGTGGTTTGGTCCTATTGGGGAGATAACCTAATTACATTAATATCCATAGTTTCTCTCCCCCACCCATCTATTAATAATCTTATAATCTAGATTTAAAACATGTGATTGTAACTCACAGTTATTTGGCATTTTGGCTCTTCATACATCCTGGTTCTTATATGATTGCAGAGAAGATGTGAAATCTCAACAGAACTTTCTTGTTCAATGAAACTTACTTAATAAAACTTATCTAATAAAAATACTCAAGAGATGCAAAGGTACACATTAGCCTTAATGTGCTCTTCAAATCCTCCCAGAATTGATTAGAAGATGAGCAGCTATATAAATGATTTAAATAAAGTTTTAAATAAAAGAAAAAGGAAGAGAGCCAGTGACTTACAGAAACAATCAGGTTCCTATCCTTATTCATATTCTGAAATGCATCCGACAAAAGCATTGACGCTTCTCATACTTTAAGATTCGTCTTTTCTAATTTCAGTTTTAAGTAAAAGACACTGGAGATTGTGCTCTCTAAATTAATTTCCTTCTAAATGAAATGACATTTCCTATCTTACTTTTGATCATAGTGTCAAAGGAAATGATCCTTAGAAAAATCTAATGATTGACATTAGCAAGTCTCCTTTTTTTTTGCCTCCCAAAGCAAGCTTTGGTATGTAAAATTCATATTAAAAATATTACGCTCCTTTGATAATCTCAAACTAGATGGCATATTATTCCCTCCCTGAAAACTGTGTATATAATTTATTAGTGAAAAGAAATAAAGAATCTTCCAATTTCCACGAAAAAAACACCATTTCAGATAAGCTGTTTAGGATGTTTATTTAATGGAAGTCAGCTCATAACCCAAGCTAGAATTATCCACTTCTTTTCAGAAAGTATGTTACACTGGAACAGGGTTATCTGAAACTTTAATGCTGTAGGTACTTCTCTCTCTTTTCATAGAGACACTATATCATCAGCATGTGCCCAATCAATTGCATGTTATGGTATCTATAGAATTGTAGAAAACTATACAATGGCTTTATATCCAACAAAGCGACTGGCTTAATTATTTACACAGCAGCCTGCTGAGAAACCTTTTAAGGCTGAATTGTCTACAGTACATTGATTTGGTTATCAAGTATACCATATGAATTTGAGAAGCACCCCACAGAATTAAACCAAGGAGCAGACTAATATATACATTCTTTCTGGTTTCTATGATGTTTCTGCACATGGATTTTCTACAACACTTAAGTCCATAAGCAGGACTGAGGGTATTTTTTTCTTCCCAGCTTCAACATCTAAGGTTCAAAACCATACTCATTTTCAGCATGAGGTTCCATTTAGGTCTTAGTCATAACTTATTAACATAAGACTGTATGTATACTGTATGTGGAGCACTTGTTTTGCAGGTCCCAAATATCTCCAGAATGAGCAAAGCCAAACACCTCGACCCAAGGGTGAAATGCTACCGGTTTGGGCCAGTTCGCCCGAACCAGTAGTAAAAAACAAAACAAAACTAGAAATTGCACAGCACAGCTGATTGTGACATGGCTGATCATCGGAATCTTTTTAAAAAACTTTTTAAAACATTTTTTTACCACCGATTCAGGCAAACCAATAGTTCCGACAATCAGCTGTGCCAACCGATTTATATTCGCTAGAAAGCAGGAAATCCTACTTCTAGCAAATCTAAATCATGCGGCACAACTGTTCCCCCCCATTGTTGTACTTACCTTTACAGACTCAGAAAAGGCTTCCTAATCCAGTCCATATGCATGCAAAGCATTTGTTTGCCATGCATGCACATGAAGCATGTATGTGGGCACGAAGCGAACCGGTAGCAGACTTCAGAACATTTCACCCCTGCCTTGACCCCTTTTTCATTTCAGGGGAAGTTGGAATGTTTTTTAAGGAGCAAAAGCAGGTGTTAAGTCTTGCAGACATTAAGCCCGATATTATGTCCGTAAAATTTTCAAATCTATCCCAGAACTTGGCTGATGGAAATTAAATTTTTGAGCATATCCCTCACATAACATGTGAGATCCCTTTCACATTATCAGAAGTTGCTTGCTCAGTGTGTCTACAGTTAGAATAACTGGTGTCATTCAGGCAAGATTTAAGGACCCCCAATTATGGGTCTCACAAAGTAAAATGAGTTAGAGGTTCCCACAGTGCAGCGGAAGTATCCTACTACAGATGAAAGAAAATGATGCAAAATGTCAACTAAAATAGGAATGCTTTTGTACAACCATTAATTTAGTATAATCTAAATTTGGCAGACTTCAGATTTGCATTCACCATCCTCTTGCACATCAATACATATTGACCTGAAGGAGCAATAGGTGTGGAGATAGTTTGCAGAGAACTCTGTATTTATGGCTGATTTAGTAAGACCTTTAAGATATGCTTTTGTCATCAGGCTTGGGATTCCAGATGTGTGGCAGATCCCATGCAATACTTTGCTAATTTGCGATGATGTTTTTTTAACCTTAGCTGCTGATTATATTTATGCTGTTTTATATTGATTTGCCTAGTTTTAAAGTGTTGTCTGCTATCCAGAGTGCTAAGTTTGAGATGGGCAGCTATATGAATTGAAATAATGAAATAAAACCAAATAATACATTCACTTTTCTTTTCTAAATAGCCTCCTGTTACATTGATGCCCATAAAACTTTGATAACTTTCTTCCTATCTAGCTTCAGTCCTTTTCTCTTGTACAATTCAGTTCTCACCAGACTGATTCTCTCCCCATAATGGACGAGAACTGTAGAAAACTTACCTAACTCAGACTTTCCTATTTTAATATTATTTCTTAAATAAAACTTACCTATTTTAGTGTTTCTTTCTAGGTACTGTTTCTATCTTTTTACTGATGGAAGCTACCAACTAATTCACCACATCATCTAACTCAGGGGTGTCAAACTCACAGCCCACGGGGTGGATATGCCACACTGGCCACGCCCATGCCCAGTTTAGTGAAGAGGGAAAAAGTTGCAATACATCACATGATGACTCCGTGATGATGCAAATTGACACCCCTGTTCTAAGTGAACAATCAGGATGAAAATGTTCCTTAGGTTTAATTTTCCTATCCCAAATCACTAACTACCATAACTCTTTTATGCCAGCAATTTCCACAAGTTAATTATAGGCTGTATGAAAAATTCATCTTCTTTGTTTTGATGGTGAAATTGCCTTTTGATGTTTTGACCACTGTGAAGAGGGAAAGTTACAAGTCACAACAGTGAAAAATGAATGGATGCTTCACAAAAATAGTTGAACTAAGGCTAAAGATAAGGAACTATTGCTCTAATGCATTATTCTTGATGCTTTTATTTCAAGTGGTTGGAAGTGTTCCATTGCCCTGGGTTTGGACAGCCATTTGTCTGAAATGGCGTAGAGTTTCCTGCGTCAACAGCAGGTTGGACTACATAACCTCCAAGGTTCCTCCTAACTTTATTATTCTGTTACACAACATATCACCTACCGAATACAACATGCAGTGGGTTCCAGATAAAATGGGATAAAGTGCAGATAAAATAGAACTTTCCCCTTATTCCCTTTTTATATCTTATTTGGCCTGATTTATTTGTGTGGGTGACATTAATCTCTGGGTGCTTCCTTCCTTCATTTTTGTAGGCACTGGCCCTCTTGACTCTTACCTGAAAAGACACAGTTAACTAGTTGCTAGATATTCACCTATTCAAAGGCATCTGAAGAATCCAATGGCTTTGTCAAAATGTCAATTTGCCAGAAAACATATTTGTATGCAACATCTTAAGAAGGGCATGTGCCACAATGTTTATTTATTTAATTATCAAATCTGAAATGCCACTCATCTCACACCCTCTTTTCCCAACCCTTTTGCCTACCTTGACCACCAAATGGATATCCATTGCCCATCTTCTTCCTTTTCCTGTAGTAAACTCTATTTCTATGAAAGCTACAAGGCTCTGCTTCACCAATTCTTACTCTGCTTAGATGCACACTGCCCAGGGACACTGAAATTGCTTGCTACTGTGGTAAGCAGATGCTTTCCCAAATATGTGCCCTGATTGGAAAAAATCAGGCTATTATTAAATATTAATAATAATAATAATAATAATAATAACAACAACAACAACAACAACAACAACAACAACAACCCCTCCAAGGAGCTTTACCTTGTCGTGGTGGAGGGGCTTTCACACTTTAATGATTCTAAGGGATATGCTGAACAGGTACAACCATATCAGACAGGTCTTAGGTGAAGGGCCAGACAAAATTTGCTCCACAACCCATTCAAATATGGTGAATACGGGGAAAAATGAAATTTATGCCGGCTGAACTGTTGCCCGGATTAACAAGGGTTCCGTTGAATGCTATGGCTCCTGGGCATTCTGCGCAAAATGAGATACAGGGCTCAGCTCCCCCTGCTAGGCAACCAGGGCATGGAGCTGACAAGCTACTAGAAGAAAAAGTGAAAAAGCAAAAAATCTGGACTAGGGAAGAAAACATCTCTATTATAAAAGCTTACTATCAGTCTGAGCCAGCAAAATGTGGATTTCAAAAATGAATGTACAGATTTGGAAGGTGAACCACATGGACTGTGATATCAGTGAACAAAGGCTAATGGACCAACAATGTGTAATTCTAAGCCACACATTTTTCACTACAGCAGAATTAATAGGAATCAAAGAAAAAAGCAACTAATGGCCTGAGTATACCAACAAAGAAGAGTAACAAGTGGAGATGGAGTAACAACAAATGAAAAGCCTGATAAAGAGAAAGCTCTGAAATTCTGGAAGAATTTGTGAGAAAACAACAAGAAGCACAACAGAAATGCAAAATGGAGAAAACAGATTGAGGATTCTATTAAAGTGCATAAAATGGAAGGTGTGAAAATAACAAAAGAAATGATGCAAAGACAGTCAAGAAAAGTGAAGAACTGGAGTGCACCTGGACCAGATGAGTTACATGGCTTCTGGTTAAAGGCATGTACAAGTGTACACAAACGATTGGCAGCCCAAATGAACCAGATCTTAAAAACACCTGAAAATGATGAATGGATGACAACTGGAAGGACATTTTTGATCCAAAAAGATAAAGAAAAAGGAAAGGATCCTGGAAACTATAGGTCAATCACCTGTTTGCCAACAACATACAAGCTCCTTACTGGTATCATTGCAAAACAAATTTATGGATACTTGGAAAGAAATTACTTGCTTCCTGTAGAACAGAAAGGATTCTGCAAAAATGCAAGAGGAACAAAGGACCAACTGCTGATTGACAAGCTAATCCTAAAGAATTCAAAGAAAAGACAAACCAACATATTCATGGCTTGGATAGACTATAAGAAAGCATTTGATTCAGTTCCCCATAGTTGGGTCAAGAAATGCCTGAAAATATTTGGAATCAGCAGCAACATACAAAAATTCATGGAAACTTCAATGAACCTCTGGAAAACAAAGCTTATAGCGAATGAAGAAGTACTAGGTGAAGTTGAAATTAAACGAGGCATTTTCCAGGGTGATTCCCTTTCACCCTTACTTTTTATACTCTCAATGCAACCACTGACAATCATTTTGAAGAAGATGAACTATGGCTACAAACTTGCAAAGAAAGGACTGAAAATTTCGCACTTGGTGTACATGGATGATTTGAAGCTGTTTGGTAAAACAAAAGCTGAACTGAATTTATTAATTAAAAGCACAAAAGAATTTAGCCAAGACATTGGTATGCAGTTTGGAATTGACAAATGTGCAACAATGGCAACCAAAGCAGGCAAGGTCATAGAAGATGATGGAATAGAACTTGAGAATGAAGAAATGATAAAGGCAGTAAAACCAGAAGAAAGCTACAAGAACTTGGGGATTTTAGAGGCCTCTGACTTAATGTATAATAAAGTCAAGGAATTAACATCAGCCAAGTACATTCGACGAATTTGCAAGATATTAAAGTCCAAATTGAGTGGAGGAAGCTTATAAAAATTCAGGCTCGCTCAGCATCTCTGCCCTTTTCTGCTTAGGAACTCAAGCCATGTGATCCTGTCCACCAGTAAACCACCTTCCAAACAGCCTCAATGTTTCCAGTGTCTTCTTCCCCACTTAGAACTGAACCCTAAGCCACCTTTTTTAATGAGTCACCAAGAAATTCAACAGAGTCCTGGAGGCACAGCCATTCATTCTCAAGATTTCAGCTTTTTCCTTTCTTTCCATTTAATTTGCAGCTTCAGCAGGCCATTGAAAAAAAAATCTTTTGATATGATTGTTTCTTTTGGGTTTGACAACATTTGCTAATAACATAGCCTCCTGTGCTCATTAAAAGAAAAAGAGAAGAGGAAGAAAAAAATGTAAACCACTTGAGGATAATGCATGTAACCTTAAATATTCCATTATGCTGTGCCTATTTCAAAAGGCAAGAACCCATTAGCTGTCCAGTTAACAGCTGTCTTTGAAAAGAGAAAAATGACAGTCACCCTGTCTAAAAAAAAGGCCCCAAGGCTTTATCCTTTCAGTGTTCCCAAGAAGAGAACAGCAATAGTGAAATAGTGAAAATGAATATGAAGAGGTTGTTTTGGGTCCCTAGTGAAACATAACCAAAGAGAAAGCTTTGTGTTGTGTATACAAAAGAAAGATGTTCAACCAAAGTTTAAATGCCCAGAAGAGGTATAAAATGAGAGACTTTCAAGAATGGGGCTAATGTTCTAAGCCACTGATAGATCTTAGAAACTTAAAGGAAATCCTTTCAAATAAAGACATTTGCACTTACATCAAAAGTAAAAAAAAAACCTCACGTTTTGTTTCTTATTTTGGGGCTTCCTAAAATCTAAAGAAGGAAGGAAGGAAAGAAGGCAGGAAGGAAGGAAGGAAAGAAAGAAAGAAAGAAAGAAAGAAAGAAAGAAAGAAAGAAAGAAAGAAAGAAAGCAGGATGGAAGGAAAAAGAAAAAAAGAAAAAATGGAGGAAGGAAGGAAGGAAGGAAGGAAGGAAGGAAGGAAGGAAGGAAGGAAGGAAAAGAGTAAGTAAGTAAGTAAGTAAGTAAATTTCTTTCTGGAGATTCCCACAGAACTATGTGGAAATCTTACATATTACAATTTTGGATTATGGTTTATTATATAGTAAACAGTTCCAAGTTCAACTGTGTTGATGCAAAGGTAAAATAGCATTCAGTGTGAGCTTGGAGAGAATGTTTCCAGTTGGACAGGAAAGGATTCTCTGCCAACCATTTATTGTCAAATGTGAACCAGCCAGGAGGCATCAAGTCCATTTTAGGGAGTCGGTATCACATGCTGGATAATAAAGCACAGATGTGAATTCATATTCTGAGCATGCTTGATATTCCTACTTCGCCACAAATGGATATTGCTTTTTTTTTTAAAGGTATGAATTGATTACACTGGGATTTTTAATTTATTAAGGTACTCTTGGCTAAAATTAGAATTATGGTGTTTGACATTTATTTGCATATACATTTAATATTGACAGAAGAAGAGGATTTAGGAATGCTGAATTGTGTCTTATCCTCTGCTTTGCAAGATAATTTATTAACAGCATTTTTGAGATTCTATCTTTTTTGTTTATTTCTGGTCATGGAATGAATACGAACCAGATGGCAGAACCCGAAGGATGGAAAAATGACAGTGTCACTCAAATGGTTTTCATCAAATGAAACACTGACAGTATCTAGAGGAAAAGAGGTTTGCTGGTACAATTGTCACAACAATTTCAACCTGGGTGACTTTTACTTGACTGCAGCCATCTACAGATTCCCTTATGTTTTATTTTGAAAAAAAATCTTTTTGACATGGTTGACATATTATGGATATTATATCCTCTGGGTTTCCTCCACATGCTCAAAATCAAGAACTATCCTCGGCATGAAATTTTAATGCTTAGCTCAGTTATTCATGACCTTACTAGTCTGTCCTGATTAGGTGGAAGATTAATTGCCCTTTGATTCTTTTTGGGAGACATCTCTGAATGTGTAATAAACACACAGATATCAAGGAGTGGTGAACCAAGTAGAATACTTATGTTACAGGTAGATTAAAAACTTCATTGACATTTTAGCTATTTGGTTATTCGACTTTGTGAAAGAGGATATCATGCTTATAAAATGTTTCTTTACAAAATATTGGATTTATAAAACCCAAATATTCCTCAAGTAGTTATCCATTATCCCACTCCACATTGTCTTACAAATCACGAATCATCATTTCTTCTCCAGAAATCAAAACTTCTCTAAACTAAAAAGAGCATGTAGGTAGTCGTGATGGACTTCAATTTTTTTTTACTATAAGTTCTGTGGGCATGGCTTTGTGGGCATGGTGTGGCTTTGTGGGTATAGCAGGGGAAGATTATTGCAAAATTCCCATTCCCTCACCATTCCTGGGGGAAGGTTGCTGTAAAATTCCCATCCCTCCCCACCCCACTAACCTGCTTTCCAGTTCCATTCTCCTCTTCAGGGCAACAAAAGAAGATCAGCTGGGAGGCAATGGGGGTGGGACCAGCCTATTTGCCGATTCTCTGAACTACTCAAAATTTCCAGAACCTTTTAGAACTGGTGAATACCAGTTCTGGTATGTAGGTAAGTAAGTAGGTATGTATATGACAGGGGTGGGTTTCTCGCCCCGTTCCAACCGGTTCGGTTGGAATGGGGCCGGTGGTGTCTTCGTGCATGTGCGCAGTGCACACATGCGTACTAGTGCCTGTGCGATGCTCCAGCTGCTCATGGAGGATCTCGCAGGCGCTGTATGCGTTCTGCATATGCGTGGAAGCGCAGAACTCGTCAAAACCGCGTAAGAAATGCGGGCGGGTGGGTGGATCCTTCGACGTTCCCGGAAGTTACTTACTTCCGGGTTCGCCGACCAACCGGTTCACGGGGACCGCCACGAACCACCTGAAACCCACCCCTGGTATATGACCATAAATGTGGTATAGTGGTTACAGTGGTAGACAAAGAGTGAAGAGATTCAGTTCTTTTTTAGGCATGGAAGTAAGTTCTATGACTTGGAGCAATCATTCTCTTTCAACCCTAGAACGGGAAGTTGAAAAATATCTATCAACTCATAGTGGATCAGCATGGTAGATTTTAATCCATTACTTTCTAACACAAGAAACTCACAATGCATTGACTTGATTTGGAATAATAAGAACAATATCAACACAACTCATAGTGAAAGTGGAGATGGAATGCTGCAAGTCAGCCAAGAAAAAAGCTTTGGCTGAATATCCTAAGAGTGGTGAAGAAGATATTCCAAATGAACTAGTAAAGGACGATGTATTAAAAAGCAATGAAATAAGTGAAGTATATAAGGATAAGTAACTGATGACAATAAGGCAAAGCTGGCAGAAGAAGCCACATGGTCAGTCCATTAACCAAATTCAAAGCATGCTGAAATAATGGAAGCCACATCAATGGTTAAGAAAATTACATTTACAACAGAAATGGAAAGGTTTGCTTCAGCAGTTCAAATGCAGTTGTTACAGACAAAGGTAATGAAAGCTGAAATTGAAAAAGCTCAGCATGAGAACAAATACCAGATATGAGAAGAATAGGAGGAGACATTTGAACACTTGACAGGTAGATATTAGAGGACAGCATAAAGAGATTCTGTTTTGTTTTGTTTTGTTTTATTATTTTATTTGTTTTTAGATTCCTTTACCTTTATTTATTACCTTTATTCAGTTATTTAAATAACTGAAGGCAGGGAACATGCTTAATACTCCTTCCACCTCCTGTTTTCCCTATAGTAGAGGTGAGTTGGGCTGAGAAAATGTGTGGTCAATTCATGCCTAACGTAGGACTAGAACTCAAAGTAATATAGCAGTAGACTTATATACCGCTTCATAGGCCTTTCAGGCCTCTCTAAGCGGTTTACAGAGAGTCAGCATATTGCCCCCAACAATCTGGGTCCTCATTTTACCCACCTCGGAAGGATGGAAGGCTGAGTCAACCCTGAGCCGGTGAGATTTGAACCGCTGACCTGCTGATCTAGCAGTAGCCTGCAGTGCTGCATTTAACCACTGCGCCACCTTCGCTCTCAAAGTTTCTTGGTTTACAGATCAGCATCTTAATCACCAAACTGGAATATTCAAAAAGATACAATAATGACCACTTTGATTCATTGGAATCTTAAGAGAAGAATTTGTGGAATCACAAATTGAAAAAGTGGTCAAAGGTAGCAATAGCAATAGCACTTAGACTTATATACCACTTTACAGTGCTTTACAGTCTCTCTCTAAGTGGTTTACAGAGTCAGCCTATGGCCTCCAACAATCTGGGTTCTCATTTTATCCACCTTGGAAGGATGGAAGGCTGAGTCAACCTTGAGCCTGATGAGATCTGAGTTGCCAAATTGCAATCAGCTGACAGTCAGCAGAAGCAGTACTGTACTCTAACCACTGCACCGCAATGGCTCAGAGATGAAGAGTTCAAAGATGTTGTGGGCCTTCCAAACAAGTAAAAATTTAGCCCCTAATAAGTTAGATAAGCCTAAAGTTACAAAGAAACAAATATGAATAATTGATATTACAGGAGCTGGAGATAGAAGGATCAATAAGAAAGAAAAAGAAAAAGAGGGAAATATAGCCTTCAAACTGAACCTTCAGACTGAAAATGAAGTGCCAATGATGGTTGCCGCACTTCGAACCATACAAAAGATCTAGAAAGCACAACAGGTGTGGATGGAATTGCAACATATCAGTTACAAAGCATTACAATATTTGGAACAGAGCATGTATTACAATAATACGTATATTTAACAATCCTAAATCTCTGAGATCAGTGGTGGGTTTCAATTATTTTAGAAACTTTTCTGTAGGTGTGGCCTGCTTTGTGGGAGTGTCTTGCCAGCCATGTGATTGGGTGGGTTTGGCCAACTTGTAAGATGAGGTGAAATTCACTTAACAACGCTCTTGCTTAGCAACCAAAATGTTGGCTCAGAAACTCTGGCATTTGAAGCACGCAAGTCTTAAAGCTGTCAAGTTACAAGACCCTTGCACCCCTAACCCTTTAGAAAAAAAACCCAGGGGTGTTCAAACTTGACAGCTTTAAGACTTGTGGACTTCAACTCCCAGAATTCCTCCTCTCACTCTTCATCTTGATGATGTGCGGATGGGCGGGGGGAGAGATCTGGAACCGGTTCTAAACGGCACGGTAGATTTGTGGAACCTCTTCTATAGAAGAGGTTAGAACTGGCAGGAACCCGTCCCCCCCTGCCTGAGAAGCATCTGATAGACAAAAGTATGAATACAGCCAGAACTATTGGTGTGTAACTCACACTAGCAACAATGTAAACAATGATGAGGAAGTGCTATCTTTTAAATATACCTGTCTCAAAATTGTTTACAAAATTAACAGAACTTGAAGAACTCCTTTAGAAAAGTAGATCAGGACATTTATAAAATAACTCTGATGCACTCAAAAACAGGTCATAGATACAGAACTACATCTGGGCAAAAGTGGCCTTTCAAAATTTTTCAACAATTATTGGGCAGAAAAAAGTAAGTGACCAAATTTTCCTGAGCTTCACAAGAACATGGTTTCCCCCATTGCAAGTGACACCACAAGTGGAAAAACCTATTGGATAAAAAAAACAACCAAAACCCATTATTCCATAGTGCAGTGGATAACGTGCTGGATTAGTGTTGGGGAACCCAGGCTGAGTTTTCCCTTAGGGATAGAAGGCAGCTGAATAACCTCAGGCTAGTCACTCCCTCTCAACTCAAATCAGCATCAGACTCTTCAACAAGTCATCTGAAAAAAAAATCTCTTGTTGTATCATGCACTGATAACCTTTGCTGTGAGAACTGGGCAAGTATAGTGGAAAACAAGGAGAGCCTGCAGCTAAGCAGGACAAATGCTAAGAAAAACCACAGCAACAGGAGATCAGAGACAGGGCAACTCACTGGTGAGATGTAAGACAGGATATTCACACCCACCTTGGTAACACATTATATTAAAAGGTGCAAGAACACCACACTTCAACCACAAAAATGTCTTAGAAAGTTTTTTTACTTCTTTCTGAAGTGTATTCTCTCTTATACTGGTTTTTTAAAAAATGTAGAACTGTGTTGACCAGCTATATAGTTCTGCAAAAGGTGTTGTCCACTGTGTTAAATTATGGAAGAAGCAGCAGCCCCCAAATCCTTTGGTTTCACCTGGACCATTGCATGATGGGTGAAGAGGTTTCCTCTAGATCACGGTTATCAAACTCAATTTCATTGAGGGCTGCATCAGGATTGTGTTTGACCTTGAGGGGCCAGGGTGAGTGGCCAGGGTGGGTGTGGCCAGGGTGGGCATGCCCAGCTTGACATCACTCATGTCAGGGGTGGCTGTGAGATGCTCTGCCAGTGAAAATGGGCTCCCAAGCTCTGTTTTCAGCTGTTACGGCCTCCTGCAACCCTCTGCTAGTGAAAATGGAGCTTTGGAGGGCTGCATGCAGCCCTCACAGGCTCTGTTTGTGGCTGTGACAGCCTCCTGCAGTCCTCTGTTTGTGAAAGTCAAGCTCAGGAAGGCCACATGCAGTTCTATCGAATTCTGTTTTCGCTGGCAGAGGCACTATGGGCTAGTCATTAACTGTTTCCAGGGTGTCCCTGCTGGCCAGATCTAAGTACCCTGCAGGCCAGAGGAAGGTTTCAAGTCCAGGAGCTACTGGTTTACTCGCGCTCATGCTCCCACACATGCTTTCATGCACAGAAGTGTCCGGGCAGGTGGGTGGAGACTCCTGCAGCTGCCACTACCGCGGCAAGAAAATCGCGAGGTCAAAAGCGCTTCCACAGAAGAGCGCTGACAAAACCCCACCCACAAAAGCATGATTAGGGTTAAGGTAAGAGTTAGGGTTAGGGTTAGGGTTATTACATTGTTATTACGTTGTTTTCGCGTTGTTTCTTGATGGCGAGCTTTCATCAGCGCGCATTTGTGGGCGCGATTTCGACCTCGCGGTTTTCTCACCGTGGTTTTGTCATCACGCTTTTGTCAGGCGCGCATTTGTTGGTGAACCATTTGAGATTGCAGAACTGCTTCCTTAACTATTTGGTGATCCTACTAACCCTTTGAAAAATTGTTACCCACTTGTCATTTTTAAAGTGACAAAAGAGAAGAATTATTAAATAGAATGCTAGAGGGTAATCATATCAACAGTATTCAGATTTAATTAAATTGTAATGTGGGTTAAAATTAAGCAACCTTTTCAGGGTATGCCTATGTCTCTTCAGAGAACAGATTCTGGCATGCCACTTAAAAACTCCAAATGCGGCCATCAGCCAAAAGAAGTTGAACACCCAAGCCTTAAAATTAAGCAATTTGAAAGCAAATGCAATCAGACTCGCAGAATGTGTACAGACGCATCCCTTATACCAGTGATGCCGATCTTTTTTCTTATGGCATGCCAAAATTGCACGCACATGCACTATCACACGCACCCATGTGCCCACTCAAACCTTCCTGCCCAACTGCGCATGCACACGTGACACCACCCCCACTCATGCACGCATTAGCCCCCCTCCCTGCGCATGCACACACGACCCCTTCCCAGGCTCTGGTGCCTTTCTGGTGGCTTTCCTGAAGCCTAGAGAAAGCGAAAACTGCCTCCTCCGGCCCACCAGAGGCTCTCTGGAAGTTGGAAATGGATCATTTCTGAATTTCGAGTTGGGCCATTGGGACCATTTTTCACCCTCCCCAGCCTCCAGAGCCTTTCCTGAAGCCTGGGGAGGGAGAAAACAGCTTCCCCTGCCCCTCCAGAAAGGTGAAAAAACAGCTGACAGCTGGCGTGCCACCAAGGGTGGCACATGTGCCATAGTTTTGCCATCATGGCCCTATACTGTATAGGGGTAGTGAAGAAAAATGAAGAAAAAGAAATAGGGAAATGTAGACTTAACAATAAAGTAGATTTATGTCATCTGTCTCGTTTCTTTGAGAAGGCCAACAATTCTGAGACAAACATTAAAAGATGTTTTATTATTCTGCAAGGAGGAACATCTTGATTCAGGAGTCAGATCAAGGATGTCCAACCTTGGAAACTTTAAGACTTGTGCACTTAAATTGGCTGGGGAATTCTGGGAGTTGAATTCCACAAGTCTTCAAGTTGCCAAGGTTGGACACCCCTGAATCAGATTGCTGATCCAACCTTAGATCTCCAAATTAAATTGATGTTTGGTTTTAGGTCTGGGGCCAATATTTATGTTGTTTTTCATTCACTGCAAGAATTGTTGTTGTTTTAACAATTTAGTTGGGGCCAACTCTTGGTAGCTTTATAGGCAAGTTCCCACCATGCTATTCTTCAAGTACATTTTCTTTCAATTATTTTCAGATATACAGATGATACATAGCATTGGCATAAAACAAGGAAGATCTGCAATGAAGGTCCTGGAAAATCAAGGATGAAAGTGAAAAAAAAATAGGAATCTTAATATCAGGAAAGCAAAGATAATGACAACATGGAATGTTTAAAATCAGCAAGGAGGAAATTGAATTAGTTTGACTATTTATCTTCCTTGGATCCAAAATTGTTCACAATGGTTCTACTCTGGAAATCAAACCTTAGACTGCACTACAATGTTTAATATGAATAAGATCTGGGAAAGCTGAGGTATTGATATAAATACAAAGAGCAGGTTAGTTAGAGCAATAGTCTTTCCTATAATGATGGATGGGTGTAAGAATTGGACAGTTGAGTAAAGAAGCATCTGCATGGAAACGGCGCTGCTCAGGGACCATCAAGAACCCCACCTCTTGACTTTTTGATTCGTCCCCCAAAAGGTGCCCTTGGTCTTAATCTCATTTACATAGCAACCACGATGAACTGCTTAATAATTCACCTCTAGTATCACTTGCTCAAGCTAACCTAGAACAGGACATAATTCTGTAAACATCCTAGTTTATCACTGTTAAATACTCAGTGTTGTACAAGGTACAGATTTACTGAAGTTTATTTTTAATCATTAGAGTAAAAAATGT